>NW_016157727.1:30037-184740 GCF_001687245.7 Rhagoletis zephyria | reverse complement strand
ACCGTTAATCTCCTAGAGTGGTGGCGGCGAACTGATCAACAAGCGATGCCATAAACCAATTCACTTAATTTAGCGCATTACAATTAATAATAATTAATGAGACACAAATAAGCGTGCAAACACACATGTTTCCATGTATGTTAGCGATGTTAAAATTCATTTAAGCTATTCGCCTACAGCAACTCAAATACAAAATCGCTCATGAGTAATGAGAAAAATGCCGTTATTGTGTTAGTCCAAACTTAAACACCTTGAATAACACACGCATGTACGCACAAACGAGATTAAATTGCATTGGAACATTGCAGTGAACTACGCTGTACGCCTCGCTTTATCGCAGCCACAAAATGATTATCGCCTGACCATTTATGCAGGCGATTTGTAAATTGCAATTGCTTTGTTGTATATTTGTTTTATAAAAATTATGTATTTCGTTTTGTGTGCAGATATGCATGGCTAACAATTAGTTTAAGCGGCTATTCATGAATATGAAACATTAGCGCTGTTAATCACTTATCAGATATGCTTCGGGTGTTTAGCAGAATTTTTGTTTTTTTTTTGTGAGCAAATAATTGATTTAGTACTGTCGTTTCTTCAATTCGGTCCCATGTTTGGGACGAAGCTCTCCAATTATACGCGTAACAGACTGCAACGCTTATGCAGAGTAAGGGCCGTTTTCTCATCTAACCTTTAGTTTACCGGCCACTTTATCGTCTCGATATACGAGTTTTCGTTTTCTCATCAGCGCATTAATTTCTCGAATCGATAAACTGTTGCTCACCCGATGAAACCTTTAAAATTTGAACCCATCTTTAAATTTTGGTTGGGTTTTGGTTCATGAGCCAGATATATTAGATATTCCAAACAAGGTTTTGGTTTTTGCTAACAGTTGCCTTGCTCTATATTTGCTTATGTTGCATTGAATACCTTCGAAATTTTATGACGAATGTAGTGAAGTTTCACTCTACGGAATAACAAATTTATTTTTACCGCCAAGGTAAGAAAACGAAAACACTTTAAATTGAGGAACGATTTATCTGCCCTGTTAGTAAAGGCAACTTTACTGCTTACATTAGAAAACGGCCCTAACTAGCACACAAATTCGCTTTATTATTTTACCCAGACACTTTTTTGCATTAGCTGCTTTCCATACAACCAGTTCTGTGAGTCTTTTGAAATTATGTGAGAGTCTACAGGAAATAGGCTTTTAATAGCACTGAGGGCGCCCGTAGAACAAGTTCATGCTGCACTCTGGAATCTGCCCAGTTTTAAATAAGTATATTGATTTCTTAGGGCCATATCAGGAAACCATAGCATAAGATCGGACGTACAACCGCTACGTACATCCAGAGCACAACTTCTGCATTAATATCACTCATATCACCCCAAAAAGCCGCTCACAGGAGTAATAGGATACAACTTAGTATCCAGTGTATCTACCAAATACCACATTTCTACACTTATCGGCTCACCGCAGATGGAAATAATCCGATTACAAAAATTACTGCATCATAATTGTAGACCGCTCTTTTTACTCCGCCCTGATGTTGAGTCTTAAAATAACAGAGAATCCTCGTCTCTGACAAGCTCTAACATTTATTTAAGGAATACCAATATTTATTCAAGTAATCAACGAGGATACATATATGTGACCATCGTGACTGAAACCTACCGCATGTCATCCTTTACTTCTTTTCTCGTATCAATTGTTTATTCGAAATTACTGAAATCCAATTATTTTTTTCAGCAGCAGTACTCGTGCTTAGCCGAGTAGCCAAAGTGCATACTACGACCCTGTGGGACCAACTTTCGATCGGCCTCGGCAGGCAATGGCAAGCACTAAGCAAAAGTGTAAGCTACATTCCTATGTACATACTCACGTGTCAAAGGTATTTTTGGGTTACACGCGTTATCTCCCTTAATACTTTATCAAATTTAGGCATCGTCTTTATGAGGAGATGCCCATTTTATTTAAGTTATCATTGAGAAAAATTTTATTTAGAAAGGTAAAGGCACTGTATTCAGTAAATCCGGCTCTATGAGTTAAACAATATTTTGAAGGCCAGCTTCGCAGCTCGAGGTGAATAAACAAACTTTTTAATAGGGTTGCCACATTTTATTTTTGGCCGTAAAATAAAACCACACGGTACACTCGCATCGTAGGAAAAAAATACGCCCATCCTTGCCAAATTTTTCTGCTTCACTGTTACCAGGGTTTTATCTATGGACCGCTATCCATACCACGGTAGTTGTATATTTGGATCATATCAATTGAAAATTCAAATTAAATTGTGCAGCACTGCACACTTTTTAGCCGGCTGATACCCCAGAAAACAGTTTCCTACTAGACAGTATACAAATGAGAGTCACCGCGATTCCTTCGAATTATAAAAAACGAATCATCTACGGTTATTCCATCTCCTATTTTCTTTCTTTCTTTCCTCGAGAGAATTCGTGAGTTGAGCCGTTTATCAAATGTTAGAGAACGGAGTAGACAATACGCCTTAGAGTTGTTAGGCATTGGGCCGCACAGTGGTCTGAATCCCAAATATAGGTGGACAAAAGTCGAAAAATTAAACTCTTTAAATTATTAGTTTTTTATTCTTATGTTTGATTTTATCTTGTGCACCTGGTTTTCTATGATTTAATCACTAAATTAGCTTAATATATAAGTGCTTTAAGGAACGCACACTCATGCATAGTTGATGTTGCCCTTAAAATCATACCTTTATTTGAACGCAGCTACTGGTCTATAAGACTGTCATATTTTAGCTATTCCTATATCAGTGCGATAGCCTGATTTACACACTATAAGATAGTGTAAACTATTTTAATCTTTTTCTAGAGATTACGTTTGTATATTGTTAAATTCAAAATTGCAAAAGTTAAGTTTTGCGAATTTGTCCGAAAAACTGTTTATGGGAGAATGTTTAGCAAACGTTAAGCTTCTTTCCATAACCATTATTATTTTTTCGCACTTTTTGCTACTTTTCGATATATTCATGTAAGAGTTTTTTCAGCGCATTTTGAGACTGTTTTCTTTTATTTCTGGAAACGTTGTTATTTGCTGTAAGGTTGAAAATATAATGAATAATACAAAAAATTAAATGGATATGTGGTTAAATAAAGATAACTGCCCCAAGAAGTACTACCTTTACTTGTGAAGTTTCCACCAACCAACTTTATTAACTTTATTAACACTTTCAATCGTTCTTCATTATTAATACAATTTCTTACCAATTCGACTATTCGAACCGTGTTTTGTTTTCTGCATTTCAATGTGTGAAAGGTTTTAAAATAAAATTTGATTCAAAATAAGATGTTTTATACTTTAACTATACAAAACTAATTACCTGGCATTGCCACCACCAAACTCACTTTCTTTTAAAAGACTTTCCAAATCCATTATGACTTCAAAATTCCAAACTTAGATTCGAGACTCGTAATCAGCTATCTCAAATACCCCAAAATACTCTGTTTTAATAAATTTTACTGCTTTCATCATTTTTCTTTTCGACATTTTTCAGCCGTCATTTATAATTTTTGAAATCTGACGTCAGATACGTAATCAGCGACCTCAAAACCATATATAGAAACAAAGTATTGCCGTATTGTGTCAAAGCGTCTTTGATCAAAAACTTTTGTCCACCTAGATTTGGATTTCAGACCACTGTGGGCCGTATGAATAAAAACCAAACAATTGCTTTTTCTTAAAAATTCAGAAGTTTTACTCGATTTACTCAAATAAGTTCAATTAAAAGGTCTAACATTTAAAAGAAGCAATTGCTTAATTTTTATTCATAGCATTTTTGAGTGACTGTACCGGCGTTTTGGCCTGGCTGTAGCTTACCATAGAAAACGGCATTGAGGTTCAATGGATCTAAATGAAGCACAGTGTAGCTATCCCGTCAGTGAGCAAGCAACCTTCCCCATACAGAATTTTCCCTTTATCCAAGATTTATTGAAGGACAACCGCCAAACTGTATCTCCATACAACATATTTAGAAGAGCACCTGTGGTATATATGAACTATGTTCGTTTTACGTAAGTCCCTTTTATTGAATTTTGAGTGATATGAAGTACAAGCTGTAGCTAATAACTCCACCACATTCTTAGGAAAACTGACCAATATTACTTTTTGATCTAACGTAGCGCTGCTTTCATTCACCTCACTGACTTTCGCTTGCAACCTATTATTCAACATCCGGACTATCTTCAGAATTTCGCATAAAGCGGAGGGTTCTTCCGCAATACCTGCTCTGGGCCTATTTGGAACCTCATCCCAACATTCTCCTAAACTGAAGAGAGCTTCTGCTTGGTTGATTTTTCGTCTGCAAAGACACAGGTATTATTATTCACCCCAAGTGTAATTGTGCATATCTTGCTACTGGAGCTGAATCAGAATAAATACCTAAGCATACTTTGCAGATTCCTACGCTACAGATTTGTACGCTATCAAGCTGCGTAGGAATGTCCTACGTTGAGGATCTTTAACGTCCCTGGGATCTCTTAAATTGTTTTACGGTGTGGAATTTATTGAATTTCCTTGCCCGGACCAGGGATGAAACCTGGGTCTAAAAATTGGTATTACGCACCTATAACCACTCTGTTAGCTTAGCCATGTTTATGTTTCTATCTCAAACTATTTCGTTTAGGCACACTTTTATTTTCGCAACAGTATGTTCAATATACAAAATTTCATATGTATTTGCATTTATGTACATATGTGTGTTCTATACTTACATATTTATATACATACATACATACGTACTATTGTATGTTGTGCACAAAACGAAAATCATTAAAGCGCCTGTGCATCAAGCCATTGTTGCCACAGTTGATTGAATGCCCGGCCGCATAGTTCTGCTCAACTGCATTCAGTTTCAGTTCATTGCAGTTGAATTCATTTTGAGAGTGACAAAAATATGTATCTACACATTTGTATGCGCTCGAACATTCTAACATACATATGTACATACTTATGTATGTATGTATGTATTTGCAATGTGCAGTGTGAAAAATGCGAATTAGATCCAGTTTGGTTTGACCAGTAACTTTTCTTGCCACCACCCATAATTTTTTCAACCATTATTGCATCTTTCAACAGCAATCGTTGCAATTTCAGCATTCTTCTCCTTTTTGCCACTAACGCCAATTGACTTTTGCCGCTGCTTTTGCAACTGATTGCTCTGCTTATTGCTTTTGCTTCGGCTTCATCTGCTGAGCTTCTCCTTCCAATGTTACATAATTTTGTTGTTACTTTGGGGATTTCTCGATGTTTGGTGGCCAGTTCAGTTTCGTTTCGTTCTTTTTGCTTAAATTTGTATGCTTTACTTACTCTGCAATGGTCAGCAGCAAAGCTACTACTCTTGTCTGTTTGTTATTGACAGATCTCTATGCGGGGTTGCCAACTTGGCTAAAACCCGTGCGATTTTTGGCCGTATTTTACATTAAATGGCACTTTTGAAAAATATTAGTATTTTAATACATTTTTTTGAAATCCCTAGCGTGTACTTCTTTTTCTCAACTAAAATTTTATAATTTCTAAAGGTTATTCAGTTGGTTTATCTTATTTTGGCATTGAACTTTTGTTTTAGAAATGTGGTTCTTATTTCATTGCTAAATGGGAAGGATTAAAAAGGATGGCCCTTTTTTTGGCATTTTTATTTTTCTATTTGGCATATCCTGGTACTTTTTTTTCCTCAATATGGCACCTCATAGCTAAGCATAGTTGGCAGCCCTGCCTCTATGCTTGCTCAACTATTACTGTTTCGTCCTCCTTCTTCTCTCCCTCTCGCCTAGTTGAGTGTTGCTCACCAGTATTAAAAGAAATTTCATTTGTGTGAACTCGAAATGACGCTGAGCGATTAGTGTGACTTTTGTTGGTCTTCTTCTTCTACTCGATTTGATCGATTTTCCTCACTTCTATTCTCCATTTTCTTCACTTCTGATTGATTTTGCTGCGAATCTCTAGTGAAATTCTAAATTCAATTTTATAAAAGGGTATGCGCATACAAAAATGATTACATTTTTATGTAAATATTCAGTTAACTCACGTACAAGCGTTTGGTGCTATTGACATATTTTTGATTTGCAAAAAAATAACTAAGACATTGTTAGTTTAAGCTGCGGTAAAATGCATGAGTGGAAAGGGTAGGTACACACATGTCGGTGGAAATATTTTTTATTGCAAACAGGGGCCGAGAACGCGTTACGAATTTGGTTTAGTTCTGCACGAGAACAAAATGTAATGCCAATAACGTTTCCGCAAAAGAACCAATAGTATCGAGCACAGTGTTGCAGTTGAGAATTTTCAGAAAGTCAAAAAAGGGCGTAATTGACGGAAAAAGAGGTCTCACCTTATTATTTTTGCTTTTCTTTACTAGTAAGCGAATAAATCTGAGAGCATAAGTCAAAATCAAGTTTACATGTAGTATGTATTATAAAGTATTTTCGCTGCTAGAAGAGCCGCTGTATGGATGTAAAACAACATCGATGTATCGGGCAACATCGATGATCATGGCTTTAAACGTCGATGATTGTCAATGTTTTTATGCATCTGATGCTAAGTCAAAGCATCGATGTTTCTTTACTAATTTTTCACCACTTCATTTTGTGTGCGTTTTAAAATTTTGAGCGAGCGTTTTACTCTCATACAATCATGCTCAAGTAAGTTCCTTTAATAAATCCACAAATTCCAATTTATAAATGTACAAACTACTGAAACTCGTATGCCGTGCTGAACTTAAATTTTAATATATACATTAACACTATACCTCGTTTCAAAATATGAAACCACTACACATTGACAAGTTTTAACAATACATTTTTTCGTACTTTTTTATAGAAATTTAGTTCATTCTTTAACAAACCCTATGTAAAGGCAATTTAAAGTTGCGTGCAATATTAAAAAAAAAAAAATTAATTAGCAAGCTTTCAAAAAACATCGGAAAAACATCGATGTTTTCTTTCGACACATCTACCATCGATGTAAATTTTCCAAACATCGATTCTTCAAACATCTATAGCCTCATTGTTATTAACAACCCTATTCCGCTGTTGAATTTAAAAAGAAAATAGCGGGACACAATTTGCACAAAACAGGGTTGGAAACATAAGCAGAAATCGAGTTGGTGCAAAGAGAAGAGTTGCATTTCCTATAAAAGTTTTAAGTGATGCAATTTTTCGTACTTACAGGAGGAAATGTTTTTAATAGCGTCGTTCTGTTAACACTTCCTAATAATTTTGGAAGAGGGTCAACAAATCAAGGTTTTCGAAAAGTCGGGTCAAAGGGCTTAAAAAGCGTCAAATTGCCCCTTTAGTCGCACAACGGCAACACTGATCGAGCACAGTTTGAACGGAAACAAATGAGCACAAAAGGTTCGGGAACATTTTCGTAAAGAATAAAATCCGATTAAAACTCTCGGAAACGTTCTCAAGAAGAACATAATGAGAACGAAACTTTTGGGGTGTTTCCAACGAAAACGAAAGTATCGAGAACGTTTTCAAGAAGAATCGAATAAGAATAAAAGTATGGGGAACGTTCTATTAGAGAACATAACTGAATACAATTTTTGGGATCGTAACATTAATCATGGGGGGGGGGGGGTTTGGGGAAATGAAAAATCAGTGAGAACCACGATTGTTAATTCTAAGCCAGAGGAAAGCTGCATCACTTCCACTTCCAGATCGTTTATCGATAGGAAGAATGGTCCATTTGTATACTTTTTTTTATTTTTTGTGCAAGAAAAGTTCGTATGTTAAGTCCTTCCTAGATATTATTTGCATAATCATCTTTCATTTTTCAAACATTTCAAACTAATACAGCGCTATAAGAAACATTTTTTTCTCGCTCCAATTCTTGGTGAGTAGTTCAGAGAAGATTTGTTTCCGTTTCGTCCTTTGTCAGATGATTCTTGCGACTTTAGTTCCCAAACTGTTCTTCGAGATAAAGAACGTTTCCAAGGATTTTGTTCGTTCTTGTGAAAGCACTCTCGAAATGTGTCTTAATTGCATCGAAGTACTTTTTTATTAGGCTCTTTTTATGGGTTCACAGGGATCTTTCGGATTCGGCGTGTTTGATGAATTCGCAAGGAAAGATGCCCTCGAAACGTTGTAAACGGAGTGAGAAATTTGGGTAATTTCAAACCTCTTGTGGTTTACTCGTGAACAATAAATCCTTTTTTCAAAACTTGTTCGATTTTTAAAATCAGATGAAAAATGGTCAATAGTTTGGTATAAAAAATTGGAGGGTTCAGGAAATATACGGGACCTATTTTCTTGTTGTACTCGCCCATACCTACAACCTAAACTAAGTTTGGTTTCGGGTCTTGAGTTTTTTGTAGCACCGTATAATTTTATTGCAAGTAACTGTCACTATTCGATTTTCAGACTTTTCAATGGTGAATAATTCCCATTCAAATATCTACCGACAAAAAATTGCTAATTGCTTAACACGACTACTATTCCTTACGTTTGCAAGGCCACAACTCTGGTTGTAAGTAAGAGATCTGATAGGTCATTGACCGATCGCCATCAACGCACTAAGGCTAGAAATATTCCTGTCACAACTACAGNGTATGTATATGGTATCAAAAGGAACAATCTATTAAATATTCTAGTGCGTTTCTTATCTGCGACAACCAACAAAACCCATTACAATGAGAATATTCACATCAAAAGTGAAAAATGAATGTTTGAAATGCGAGTGTCATCGAGTAATTAAAACAGCGAAACACCCAGATTAAGATATTGGCAATAAAACATTCATTTTCTTGTTTAAATTGCTTTCCATAATCTAAAAATAAAACGCACGAACATGAAAGATACCAATGGAAGATATCGAATAACAAAATTTACCACCCGGGGACTCATAAATTAAAAGTGCTTTGAACAATCAGAATATCCTTTTGCTGGCACCTACGTCGCGGTTAAAGTACAGTTCGGCATACAAGTGACCCTAAATACAGACAAAAAAAAAAAATAGAATTAAGAATTGGAGAGTAAGCTCGAAATAGAAAGAGAAAGAAACACAACGAAATGGCCTTATATTACTAGTACCTTAAGCCATTTTGTTGGCAGGCGAAAATTGCATAATAAAGCAGGTTTGCGGTTGAGCTGGAAAAAATATCTTGATTAAGAAGCAAACGAACACAAATTCATATAAATGCTGCATTCACACACTGCTGTACATACAACTATGTATTTCAAACGACTTTAAAATGTGGGTAGTGAGGGTATTGCAATTAAATAACGCCACTAGCCAAGCAAAAGCTCGCATATCCTCCAGCCACATAGTATTAGTGTCAATTCGCTCACATTCCTGCAGGGAAACACACTAGTGCCGATCCGGTACGGTTTTGGAGAATTCGGAAGCATGACTAGTTGGCGTTAATTCTCCGTTGCATGCTTGGAATTGGCGAATTTAACATTGCGATATACTGCGAAGCGTCAATTGGCCTCCGCAGCATCCTTTTTCGACAATGAAAATTTTGTGTATTATTTGTGACTATTTTGGACTTGGTTACGGTTGGAAATAAACTATGTACCATGTGAAGAAAAACTGAGTGCATGGTGATTTTTGTTAAACATTTGCAAGGTTTTTAAAATTTAAATTTTTGGGTATGCCGTTTTATAGCTTGTTAAATTTTAGTGTAACAAAGTGGAAGTTTTCAACGACTGAAAATCGATTTGATTTTTAATATTACTTTTTTTTAGCTGACGGTTTTTGCATTTCTTTCTATAACAAGTGCAATTTAAAAAATCTGACGTTGAGTTTTTTTTTTTAATTTTCTTTGCAAACAGTATTGCGCACTTACTTCTATAAGAAATTCATGCTTATATGGAAAAAAGTGCAAAAAGCCCCGAAAAAAAATTACAAATCAACGCCGCTTAAAACGTCCCAATTATACCCAAAAATTTTCTAAAAATTCAGAATTAAAATTTCAAAATTTTGATGAAAATTCTTTTAATTTTTCTAAGATATGTATAAATTTTGATTTATATAAATATATGGATTTGTTAAAGCATACACCATATTTTTATAAAAAAAAAAAAAAGTTTTGATGTAAAAACCTTGCAAATATTTAAGAAAAATGCACTCAGTTTTGCTTTTCACTGAAGGTAGTTCGATCTTTTAGAAAACGATTCTTTGAAAAAGTGAAATTATCAACTTATCACTCTTAGTAAAGCGTTATGTATGTAGCTTTAAAAAGAAAAATAAAATATTTTTGTAAAAGTGTTACATTTCAGTGCTTTTGGACTGGTGAGGATATACATACATAGTTACTATCCGACTGGTTCGTTTTTGGCAATAAAGAACTAATACTAAACAAGAAATTTGATTCATTAGTTCTGGTTTTTGCTGCAGGGATATCACTTCTCTGTGGCATGTGAGTGTGCGAGTGTGTGTTTGTTCGCCTTTACTTTTTGGCTTGCTCGTTTGCCAAAATAACCATATATCCTTCTTCGTTCGTATCTTTGCGGTTTACGACTTTCACACTGTGGTTGTTTCCGCATTTTGGCATACAACCGCAATCAAACTGATACCAACAACAGCAACAACAATCACCTAGGCATAAAAACACACACACACGTACGACTACAAAGATATATTGTACTTTTATTGCAATCACTACATCTACAAAAAAAAACTAAGCAAGACAGCGGCAATGACGACTACAAGAAAAACAGGAAAAATTCACCTCAGCCCCTTTGAGTCTCACTGCACCTGCGCACCTAGCATACGGTGGCAAATGACAAAAACAACAAATATGTAGTGTGAAAGCAATAATAACAGCAATAACAAGGGCAAACAACAGCAAAGAGTAGGGAGGCAGCTACAAGAAACACATACACACACAGGCATCTGCATAGCAGTGGCTGGTGAAAATTTATGACCACAAATGGCATTTACCGCCTTAACGTCTAGTTGAAGTTTCCTTTTAATTTAAAATTTTAATTGGCCATTTCCGTTTTAGCCTGCCGGACAGCAAACAGAGCGGCAAGCAAGTACCTTTCTTGGCACACAGAGAAGAGGCAAGAAAGCCTTGCATAAAAGAACTACCCACATATCTATGTACATCCTCACAGTTTTTGCGACTTGAGCGTACCGAGGTGCTCAGCTATCATTGTTTACTGGTACTTAGTCGTGCAATCTGGCACTCTCCATAATCCAGCACACCCTCTACTTTCCTCTGTGACTAGGCTTTTATGTACGAGTATGAGTATCACAGTCGGCAGCAAGCAAAAAATACATAAGCACCTACAATTTTCACGCCTATCAGCTCCACAAACAAGCAGCTGGTGACAGCGCAGTAACGTTTGAATGAGCTTACCCGAAGCAAAAAGGGCGCATGAAATGTGATGAAAAATGCAAGCGCAGGTACGTATGTATGTATATAATTACATACATTCCATCTTTCAAAAACGGATACTTAGAGCTTAAATGCCAGTGTATTTATCAACATCAAAGAGAATTTTTAGATAAAGCTTACTGAAAGGCTGCGAAACAGCTTTAAAAACCGAAGCTGTAAATACTAAGTGGGATTCGACTGAATACTGACATTCATAGTGTATTGAGGTTTAGAATGAACGCAGTTGGATTTCATTAAACCCAAAAAAAAAAAAATAGTTCATACGCCACAGAATTCCACCCAGTATAAAAGAGGTGCCGGCTAGAGGGCTACGCTATGATCAGGCGCAACGTGCGCTATGTGGCGTGAAAAACTTAAGTCTCTGGCCGACAACAAAAACGTCCGAAAATTGTATCAGAATGTTAGGCGACTTATGGAAGGCTTCATGGCCAGGTCGAATTCCTGTGAAAATAGCCACGCCAATCTAGTGACCGATGTTAGTGTATACTCAAATTATGGGGGGAATACTTATCGATGGCAATGTCCCAACACCCGATTATGACGAGGGATGATTAGCAACATCGCCGCTGATATAAAATATCAAGTACTGCGGCCAAGAGTTGATAAGATACCCAAACGTATGCGGACGATAGAATTTAGGTGTGCTCTGCCACATGAAAGGCGACCCCGTCACATACGCCAACTACAGCGGTGTCAGGTTTCTGAGAATCGACTATAAGGACTTATCGATCGTGTGAAAGACTGAAGACCGCCGTAAATGAACGGATTGGGTCTTATCAGTGGGACTTTGGACCAGGTAGTCACCTAATGCCAAATATCGGAAAAGAGTCGAAAGAAAAAGTGCGTTAAGCAATACCACCAGCTCAGGCAGAATTGGTAAGGACCTCTCCGAACCGTTTGATACCAAACGACGATTCAGACAAGGTCACTCCCCACTCCCCTATGATTTCCACAAATTTGAAATGGTCAAATGCAAATTTTAACAAGATCATATGTCGACGTCATCGTCGGTAGAAACAAGCGCTACCCCTTTTCTTCTTCTCGGAATTGAATAGAGAAGCAACGCGCGTTGGTCTGATGGTGAATGAGGGAAAAATTAAGTATCTCCAGTCATCAGACAATTAAAAACTAGTCTGTTTATGTTATATACATAATACATATACATTTTAAAATATGCATGCACTTTTCATAATAGCGTATTCCCTTTATAGGGTTGCCACTTAATTTCTGATGTAGGATATTTATTAAATTAACTAGAATTGGTACCGTTTTCGCAAGTGGGTTTTAAAATTTATCTGCCCTTCAAATACATTTTTTTATAACAAAAATTTTTCTCGGAAATATAGATAAATATTAAAAACTTCTTGAGAAAACGGCACTAAATTATCTTTTTTTTTGTGAATACAAAATTATAACTTAAAAACGTAATTAATTATTTCCCTCGCTATGGCGCTTTAATCCTATCTATGGCATATATAAGATTAATTTGAAGATTTTTGATAACAAATTTCTAAGCTGACACGAAGGAAATGATTTTGACGATTTGCCACAACGGCAATGAATCGGCGAGGGACCAACGATTTTTGCCTATTTCTCACGTTTTACCTGATGGGATGTACATTTACATACATATATACATATGCATATATGTATATCATAACGTTAAATAATAGATCCACTAACAATGCTATTTACATAAAAGGCAAAGCTCTGTAATCCTGGTACTTTTTCTGCAAATTGCAAGATTACCAAACCAGATAGTTTTATTCCAATCCAAAAATAATTTAGCTTACCATCAGGAAAGTGCAACATTTTGCAAAAATTTAACAGAAACAAAGCAGTCCGGTACTGTGATGTTGTCCGAAATTGCTAACATTTAAATTGCTTTACCATTATGCAATACGAAGTAACTAAAAATATTCAATCTGCCTGATTGAGTAAAATAATAACAAGAATAGCTGGGAAAGTATGGTTTATAAATTTTGTATTCACAAAAATAGAAAAGGATAAAAAAACTGGGAAATAAACAAAGCTAAAACCTCCCGTAAAATTTTAGTAAGTTCAAAATGATGGCTTGCAAAAGGTAGATAACTAAAAAGGGTGTCGAATGTGAAAGCAATCGAATAACTTACTAATGTACAAGTGTGTGTTGTAATATTCTAATCAAAACCATGTGACAGAGGTCACATGGTAGATGACTACCAGAAAAGCTACCAATTATAAATCTACAGGAATCGAAAACGAGCAATTACGAATTTATGTTTGTTTGTGTGTTTCGAACAACCCAGCAAAAACTTTAAACTTTTTGTGAAGTACTTATTTTTTATCACAGGAGTAACGCAATACAAGTCGCCTCAAGACAATTTTAGCTTATCCATTACATTTCATGTAATGCAAAGGCAAGAAATTTTACATTTATTCGATTACCTCCAATGACATGCACGAGTTAAAATAATGCATTCTGTAAACGGAAAGGTACAAAATGTATTTATTTATTAATTAATGGCTAATTAGTGCCTGGGTTCAAGCTCTGGTCAAGCGCAATCGCAAAAAAAAAACAACTACAGAGAAAGGGTTTTTCTCTTAACAGCGGTCGCACCTCGGTAGGCAATGGCGAACCACCGAGTGCATTTCTGCCATGAAAAACAGCTTCTCAAAAAAATAAAGTTGCCGTTCGGAGTCGGCGTAAAACTGTAGATCCCTCCCCTCTGTGTGACAACATCAAAGCGCACGGCACAAGTCGTGGGAGCCTTCAGGACTACTTTGTCATTCTTGGGACTATTTTGCGATTTTCAAGAGTACTTCGAGATTTTCGGGATTCTTGAGACTATATTTGGATCTTCGAGACTACTTCGGGAATTTTGGGACAATTTCATGATATCGAGACATTTATTGATTAGTTTGTCGATTTTGCAATCGATTATTGTTACAGATTATTTATATTGTTATCGATATCAATATAATAAAATATATGTTATCGATATTGTTATCGATATGTTTTTCAATATTGTTATCACTATATTGAAATTTGTGTCGCTGTTGTTATAGATATATTTATCAATATATTTATTGATAAATTTAGTCTCGAAAAATAGAAGTAATCTCTATAATTATAAAAATTTCGAGGCAGTCTCGAAATAGTTCCGAGAATCCCGAAAATCTCGAAGTGATCTCAAAAATCCCGAAATAGTCCTAAAAATTCGGAAATATTCCCGAATATCCCGATTTATCCTCGACAATCCAAAAAGTCTCGAAGAAGTCTCGAAAATCCCAGAATAACCGTCTTCTCAATGAAAAAAAAAAACTATTGCAAGCAACATGAATTTTCCCCAACCTGCATTCCAGTCATCGCTGAGCGAAGTATTCAGCCAGTTTCTGTTGGTGGCTTCGATGCCCGAAGGCGATAGTGCTATAACTGGTTGCGGACCAAGGAATGCCTGGTCTAAGCCAACCCTGGCCAAATGGTCAGATATCTTATTACCAGGTACTCCCGCGTAGCCTGGCACCCAAAGTAAAGAAAGCTCATTATATTTGCCAACATAATTTAGTGAAGACTTACATTTCCTAACTATTTTGGAAATAATTAGATGGCTGACCAATGCCTTGAGTAAAGCTTGGCTTTCGCTGCAGACACGCAAACTCCTTCCCCTCCACCTATTTTCCACTACGTATTTCATTAACTTTAGGCCTGGAAGACTCAAGCATATTCCTCAGCCCTCACTAAAGATTCGACAATGTGTGAGTCCAGGCTTACTGCAGAAATTAAGCCAGCATTCAGCTTCAGGGAACTAAAAATTTTGGAATCTCTTCAACAAAGGTTATGGAGGCGTACTATCCTATGATATTGAAATGACACAAGTGCTTGTATCTCTGCCGCCAGCAATTTCAGCCTCGCCCAGCACACAGCAATTGTTCTTTGAAGTTAACAAACAGATTTCCCACGCTATTGATTGAGGTTAGGCATGGGTAATTGCGCAATTTTTTTGGCGCTTGCTCAATAACGCCAGCGCCACCTGTGGTGTCAGCGCCCTAACCCAGCGCAATAGCGCAGTGTACTGAATTGAACACGGCGCCATCTGAGTGTCACCGCAGTACCCATCGTCATACAGTACACCATACAGTGGTGTCATGTCTATTATTTCTATAAATTTCAGCGCTGTGCAACGCTTGTACCGCCAACTGAATTTAATTGCTAGGAATGTACTAAATTCCACGATATTCTATCATTCTTGAGTAAAAGCTTTAAATTCGCGTTCTCAACATTCAAATGCAAAAACAAAGTACGTGTAAATTTTCAAAGAATTAAGGCGAATTGTGTGTGTGCCTCATATGTTTCTTGGTGTTAATGGCGCTGGCGCTTTCCATATACTGGTGTTCGCGCGGCAACTCCGGCTACCGTGTTAACGCAATTGCGCCGCGCAGCGCAGTGTTACCCATGCCTAATTGAGAGTCTGCTCCACCATACCATTGACGTATAGCTGATCATGGGTGTCATCATAAAGCTATTAATCCAGAACATTCACTTTGGTGACAAACCACACGTTTTGACAAAAACTTTACATTGCCAATATGCCACCAATGCTTAGAAGTCTTGTGCTCCCACTGAGATTTCCACGATAGTTTTGTATCCGGAATTACTTCTAAATACTTAACTTCGGGAGAAGTCTAAATTGTGACTCCTTTAAGTGTGAGGGTAATGAGACCATCCGACATTCTCCGTATAGTGAAGAGTACAACACTACTTTTGATTGGGTTAGCGGTGAGTCCATTTCCAGTACAGAAGGTAATTAAGGTTAATGCCCGCAAATACTATAAGAGCTGGCAAGAGCTGCAGTCTGGAGACAGTGCGCTATTTTGCTGGGCTAGTAACTGAAGTATGTATATACCTAAAGATTAAAAAAGAAAACGAAAACTAACCAATCTTTTTACACACGAGTATAAATTCCCAGCGTTTGCTTTTGGTGCCAGGTAAAACTTTTTTTTTTGTAGAAATTGAATTTTATAGTTCACATCTTTCTATTTGCAAATCGATTTTGCTACTTCTTGTTATGCAAATTAGCATCTTTCATACATTTTAATGGATAATAAATTATGCTAAAACTCTGTAGGAGGTAAATATGTGAAAATAGCCCTTCCGTCTGGTGTATGCTTATTACATACACGTATTTAACGTAATTTCGCCCACTATAGTAGCTAGCTTCTGTACTTATTAATATCCTTAAAAATTTGCATAAGAAGTGCATATTAAAAGTTCGTATGTTATCATACACACATCGCTTGCTGAGAGTAGAAAGTTGCTAAATTCTTTTTTACTAATTTTTCAGAAGAGGAATAAACGTTCTTTTGGTAATTTTCTCTAAGTATTTTGAAAGACCTTGAATAAATTCGATTTTAATTAATTAAAAGATTTAATATTACCTTGGGTGCTTGGAAATTTCCGTGCTGCTGTACCATAGTACTTTTGGAAACGTTGAATTTTTAGTTTCTCTTGACTCCTATATCTAAACATGATTTTTTACAAAAAGTGGACTTAGCAAGTTTTTACTCCAAGCCAGCGATATATAAATATGTATTTAATTTATAGGTACATGACTGTATAAACGAAATCAGAGAAATGAACGAAAATGAAAATATTTATTGAAATCAGATATTGGTAAAAGGCAATTCCTGCGCTCGTGGGCACCTTTTATTGCTTTAAATATCTACAAACACATGCATGGATTTTTGTTTACTCATAAATTTGCATTGCCGAAATTCCGAGCAAGTACCACATGCACATGTATGTAAACTTATATGTGTATACATATGTATGTACGTAGGCTTGTGCGCCTTTGCGCCTCTTGATCAGCCTATTGGGTGTGTGTGGTTGCCCTTAACTGGATGTAAAAGCATAAAAACATCAATAAATCGTTCACAGCTTTCCAAAATGCTGATATTATCTTAACATGTAAAAACATATACATATGTATGTGTGTGGGTGTATATGTATGTATATGTAAGAGAATGCATGCAAATTTTGGTACGTGTGCATGTGAGTCTGTGCGTTTACGAAGGCATACGGGCAATTGCTTGAACTATGGACGATAGGCCTCCTGCAAAAATTCATAAATGGGAGAAAATTTCGCTATCACATAAATTGCAGCCATTAATTCATATGCTGCATATATCTATGAATACATATGTATACAAGTATCCAAGTGCATTTACTTATGTATGTATGTAGTTTAATTAAGAACAAGCAAAGTATTTGGTTTAAGCAAAATTGAACACAAGTTGATTTATGTGCGTGTGCAACTTAATGATGGAACAAAAAAAAATAAAAATTCAATAAAGCTGCGAAAAGTTCGGTTTTTTTTTCTTGTAACAAAGAAAGGTTGTTGTTTTCAACTTAAAAACCAAAACTTTAAAGCTATATCACCGTGATTTTCGACGTATCCTTTTCAGAGATACCGAAATCCATGGATGTACGCAGGTACGTGCTTGGGCGTGGTCCTGGACGGAGAGTTATCATGGAAATAAAAATTGAGGAGCGAGTAAAAAAGACATCAGTGGCTCCTCTCCAAAAGTAGTGTACTGGTTATATGAGACCATTATCAAACCAATAATGTAAAATGTGGTCATTGCCTCATGCAAAGCGCATGCAAAGGGCGGCCGCCGATGGAATCAGTGGTCTAGCGCTAAATGCTATGCTCAATGTCTCACCTGTCGTCCTTCTTCACTCGCATCCCAGGGGACGAATGGGGGAATGGTAGTATCTGGAGTAGAAGTACAATAAACATTTTCACGGACGGATCGGAGCTGGACGGGAGAGTTGGAGGAGGTGCTACTGTTCGGACTCTCGACTTTCAGACCGAGGTTGCCGCTATAAAAGAGACAGGTTTTTGGCTAGGTGCCAACGCATGGTCGACTAGGAGGGTACATATCTACACTGATAGCTAGGCGACAATCAGGGAGCTGGGATCGCTAACGGTACGTTCAAATCTGGTAAGGCAATGCCTGGCCCCTTTCTCAACCGCCTAAACCTGATTTGTGATTTAGGGCACAGTGATATCACTGGAAATTGTAGGACTAATGAACTGGCTAGGCAAGGCACTTTCTAGGCCATCCCCTCAGACAGGGACAGCATATGATTTCCGTAGGCAACCTGCGGCCTGCTCCTGGACAGATGGGTTCACATTCGGCTCAGCGAGCGCTAGGCGAAAACCTCGACACGCAAAGTTGTAAGGTTCTCCTGGCCGGTTGTAAACCGTGGGTGACCAAGGGAGCTTCCACCGTTGGCATAGCGCCAGCTCTGCCTCATCTCAGCACTTCCTTCTAAGCTTCACAGAATTCGCTAGATAAAGGTTTAAGCACCTCGGTGCGCATTTCAACTACACTCCCGAGGGACTCTCCGAAGTGGACATCAGCTTCCTGTNCAAAGTTGTAAGGTTCTCCTGGCCGGTTGTAAACCGTGGGTGACCAAGGGGGCTTCCACCGTTGGCATAGCGCCAGCTCTGCCTCATCTCAGCACTTCCTTCTAAGCTTCCCAGAATTCGCTAGATAAAGGTTTAAGCACCTCGGTGCGCATTTCAACTACACTCCCGAGGGACTCTCCGAAGTGGACATCAGCTTCCTGCGGAACTTTGTTTTGAGCATCCAGCACTTCTCTTAGTTTAACACAGTTACCGTTCTAAGAACATGTGTAATGTGGCATCACAATAGACAATTAAATAATGTCTCACTGAGACCCTACTGGTGGGGTCTGCCACAATTACCTAATACCGCAAGGCATGCCGCGATGTCTTAATTTGGTATCCCCGGGAAATTGATATGGTTGTTTAAAAAGGCGTCGAGCAATACCACCAGCTCTGGCAGAATTTGGAAGAACCTCACGAAGCCGCTTGGCGTCAAACGAGGTTTCAGACACAGTAACTCCCTTTCATGTCATTTCTTTAATCTGATATTGGACAAGATTATAGGAGTCGCAAAACTGAACCGCTTAGGCACAAAACTTTAAAAGAGCATATAATTGCTCGCGTATGCCAATGGCATCGACATCATAGGTAACGACGACCGCGAGGTCTGCTCTGCCTTTTTCAATTTGAATAAGAAAGCCAAGCGATTGGGTCTTGTGGTCAACGAGGACAAGACGAAGTATCTCCTGTCATCAAACAAACAGTCAGCGCATTTGCGCCTTGGCACCCACGTCACAGTTGGCAGTTATAGAGTCGAGGAAAGAGGAGAATTTCATTTATTTGGGAACCAGCATTAACGACAATAATACTGTGAGCATCGAAATCCAACGCAGAATCAGTCTTGCCAATACGTGCTACTTTGGACTGAGTAGGCGACTCCAGAGTAAAGTACTCTCTCGACGTACGAAAATCACGCTCTGTAAGTCACTCGTCCGTGCTGGTTTATGACCACATCCGATGAGGCGGCTCTTGCAGATTTGTAGGTCTCTAGGCATTTTCCGCGACGAGTACCAGAGACGATGGAACGATGAGCTACTGTATCAGCTTTACAACGATATGGACATAGTGCAGCGAATTGAAATACAGCGGCTCCGCTGGCTTGGTCATGTCGTTCGAATGGACACCAACGCTCGAACTCTGCAAATATTTAACTCGGAACCCGCTGGCGGTTGGCTGCGATGGAAACACCAAGTGGAGAAGCACTTGGCCTCACTTGGCGTTAAAAATTGGCGCCAGTTGTTCATGCATGTTCTCACATGTTTCTTCTACTTTCATAAATATATACATATCTACTAAATAGTGTAGCACTTTGCTCTTTTTAGTTCAAAGAACACTTTATTCATCGATGACCGAGAAAAGTATGTCGAGTGTTCCCTTCGAATGCCATTACTTATAGAAAAATGTTAACTGATTCAGACAAAAGTCAGATTAAAAAAAAAAAAAAAAGTATCCCCTTTTTATTTAAACCTCTTAACTGCCAGACTTTTCCTTTCTATTTGACTGTTACTTAAGAAAAAATGGTTGAAAACTAGACCCGATAACAATTAATACAGCATACAAAAAACCTATACAGCATAGTCCAGTAAATTCTGACTCAGTTTTTAAACTCTGCCCTACACTTATTCTATACCACTTTCTATCACCGCCGGAAGAAGGATATACCACTGGTTTTGCAGCTATTTTATCACTTCCTTTTCAACTGCTTCCAGCTGTGCAAACCAGTCTGAGGATATTCTTAATGGATAAGTAGCATAGCTCACAGTCACGCCTTCATTGCTGCTGCTGACTGATAGTTTACACCATTGCTCATTTCGTAATCGTTTACTCACATACATATATACGTATGTATATACACACAGGTATATTTTTTCCATTTTAGTTCGCTTTCGTCATTACTGCTCTGTAATTTCATGCTACGTTCGGAATTAATGAGCAGAAGCAACACAAACTTAATTCGAACAGCAGCGAAATAAAAAAAAAACGCTAAAAGAATGCAAAAGCGAACCTGCATTGAAATAAGGCGTTAAAGAGAGATAAAGTGCTGAAATAGCACAAGCATAATGGGTGCGAAGTGAACGGGCGGCTGATGAATGCATTAAAATGGCATGCACCAGACAGGTGATGTGCCTCATTTACGACGCTCAGCTACTGTGGAAGAAAGCAAGAAAGAAAAAAAACAAACAGAAAAAAACAGGCGAACTGTCTGGCTGGCTCGTTAGGCAGTCACTTCTCTTGGTGATAGTTACTAGCTATTGTTGTTATTGTCGTTGTTAGGATATCTCTTAGCAAATGCTATTAAAATATGCGCTTTAATTACTGGTTACTCATACGACACGTAGACGTGCAACATAGTAGTAAGATGCCTACAATCAAACTTAAAATAAGTGGATTTTATCTGCACCCAACAAACACTGAAACAAAAATTTTCAAACGTTTGAGAAAATCGTATTTCTCAATTTGATTTTCAGCATTGTTTATTTTTGAAACTAAACATTTCCTTAAGTTTTTCTCAAACATTGTTTATCAATTTAAGAACGGTTTGAGAAACAATTGTGAAAAAGTCTTTTAGCATTCCGTTCCATTCCATCTGTGTCAACAGGGCGCAGATATCGAAGTCCATCGGTAGTCTGCTACATCAGTCGCAAAATAGCGAATGAGTAAATAAGCTATTAAGTAAACTGTAAAACTACATAAATAAAAATTCCTTTCCTATAAAAACTGAGTTTCTCTTACATGTTTCATTGGCAGCACTATACAAATATTTCAATGAGAGTAACTGGATTTCATTTCGTTCCGCTCCACCCACGTTTGAGAAAAAGTTGAGAATTCAGCATTTCTCAATTTGAGATTAAAAAAGTGACTTTTAGTTTGAGAACGCTATCAACGATTATTTGAGATGCATTTGAGAACTAACGTTTGAGGTTTGAGAAAAGTACTGTTTCTCAAATGCATCTCAAATTGAGATTTAACAAAAATGTTTATCGGGAAGTCTTCTTTGCACTACTTTTTTAGTCGCATTACGTATCTACATATTGATATTTTCCCTCATTTAGGACTCCCCTGAGCCCATTCCTCACCATTTTTTTCTTTTTCTTCTCTTAATGCCGCTAATGATCTCATCACACACTCACAGAAGGCTTCCTTCCCCGAAACAATTTGAATTGTTTGCCGCAGCCATCATTAAGCCTCCCACTAACCAAAAAAGGAAACGACCTAACGACAAACTCGATTTAATGTCGCAATTACTCGCTCACTGCCTTTAACTCATTTCGATCACAACTCCCAAAGGACTCGGCATAGAATATGTTTGTAAGTACATATGTATGTCTATCGAAGTAATCGCAATCGCCGTTGCGGCAGATAATTATCATTTTTGCTGATAATTAAATTTGTACGCTACTACCATCCTGTTTCCCTCACACCACTCTCGCCAACTTCCACTTTATTCAAGTGAACTCAACTCTGATATTTACCGACTTATTGCTGCTGCGCTATTCCCTCGACTAGTCGAATTGATGCAATTTTTTGCTAATCGATTTTATCGTTTACTACATTTTATGTCCTTTTCACATTTATAAATGATGAAACTCGCTAATGCTTCAGCCTCATTAAATTGATTGATTGATTGGGGGGAAAGAATTATGACATACTTATTATTTGGTTTCTTCCAATATTTGAACGATNGACTAGTCGAATTGATGCAATTTTTTGCTAATCGATTTTATCGTTTACTAGTTTTTATGTCCTTTTCACATTTATAAATGATGAAACTCGCTTAGGCCTCAGCCTCATTAAATTGATTGATTGATTGGGGGGAAAGAATTATGACATACTTATTATTTGGTTTTTCCAATATTTGAACGAAAATAGAAAGATTATTACTAAAGGAAATTTTGCTTAATCAGGGACAGTTACGATGGAATTACTCGCCTTCACAGAATACATTTTAAATGCATAGAAAACTAATTTTTTTGAAACTTTTTTCTTCTTTTTATTATTTAGTGATACAATAATAAAAACATTTAGCGATATAAGACCGTTATCAATAAAGTTATTTATAGAATTGATGGTATTAACGCTATTGAAAAATGCTATACATTTTTGTAAATGGCTGTAGCAGCTATGGACTTACATACAGAGCTCGAAAATAACTATTATCCAATTCAAGTGCTCGCATGACACTGTTTGAAAGATAAATAACGCAGCAGTCGGAGACAAACGGTAATCTTTTCAACAATGCTTCAATGGTTGCCCTTAGTGAAAATCCTTTAACGCTGCGAAATAAAAATTTTACTCAGTCAATGAGGAGTACAAATGAGAAATCTGTATACTAATACGCTACCATAAATTTTGTCACCATGTGTTTGGCGATTCCACTGAAATTATTTCAAAACCTAGAACACCGTTGGAAAAATTTTTTTCTGCAGATGAGGAGAGATTTTATGGTAATTGGTGGGAAATTACGATCAAATCGTCTTTTGAAAATTTCCGTATTTGTGTATAGTTTTTGTTGCAACCTGTTCAATTTGAGTTTTTCCGCATTTTGTGTTATTTCGTATTTGAAATCAAGCTTTGTAATAACGACAAATGTGATGATGAAGAAATAAATGGTGATGAGATAAAGGGGAAAGTCAGAACAATGAGAAATACATAATAATTTGAATAACTGAAAGGTAAAGAACATTTATTGAAATTTTTTTATAGGAATTGAAATAAATTCATTCATAAAAAATTATAGTTATAAAAAGTTAGCAAGTTTCCGAAACATATGCTTATCGAAATTTATCGAAATATATTAACATGAATTTTCAGTTATCACAATGTATGGAAGAATTCAGTTTGATCAATGTTCAATGAGTTGTCGAAATTTATATACACAGAAACTTTGTGGATTTCCGGATATTTCTCGAGCTATAAAAACTTCTGGGACTATCAAAAATTTGTGAACTTCAAAAATTAGTGAAATTTATCAAGTTGTCGATATTTATTGAATTATCGAGTTATCACTGCTTATCGAATTTTACCGTGTTACGAGAGTGTAACGAGTTATTGAAATTTGTCGATAGCTTTCAAAAAATATGGAGCAGTCAAAATTAACCGATTTATCGAAATTTATATAGGTATCAAAAGTTTATCGAGTTATCGATTTATATTAGGATATATCCATTTTCGAGTTATCAAAATCTATCCAGCCCTCGAGATGCACAGTTATGGAAATCAGTCGAGTTATCGAATTTTTTTAGTTATCGGATTTTAGTGTTTTTGAAGTTTATCGAATTATCGCTATGTATCAAATTATCTACAAAATACTTTCAAAGATATATAAAATTCTAGTCACGCTTTAGCTCCAAAGAAGGGGATTTTCGTGTGGGTAATTTTGTACCTTAAGTTTAAAGGCGAGCTAAGTTAGAAAACCTCTTCAAGTCTCCTTGTAAAAATAAAACTCCTTCGCGTGAAACTGTAAGTACATTTCATGTGTTAGCTTGTGCTCGAAACTTAAGCTATTATTATTTTAAAACTTTCTCAATCTCTCGTATTATGATAACCATTAATTGTCGAAACTACTACCCGGATACTCGGTAGCCTGGTATCAAGCAGGGGTCCACCTAAATCAAATAATACGGGGGTAATATTTCTACATGGCGAGGATATGTCTTTTTCACATACTAAAAAGAGCACACAATATTCTGTAAAAAAAATGCCGGAAACGACTTCTTCAATCCGGTCATCGTAGCCTTGGAATTGGCTTAAGATGTATTATAATCATTCACCCTACGGTAGAGAAAATGATATAATCGCAAATCAGTATGCTTAAATTTAAAAATCACCCATATACCCGGATAAAGATAATCCCCTACGCGGATACCCAGATAAGGATAACCTCTGGATACTCGGCTAAAGGTAACATCTAACCCGGACACAGGGATAAAGGTAACCCGCTACCTAAGTACCCGGTTAAATTTTACCCTCCAACCGGGTACCCAGATATAGATAACCTGCTACCCGGGTGGCCGGAAAAATATTACCCTTTACCCGGGTACTCGGAAACTAATAAAAGATTACCCACTACCGTTGGCAAAGCTAACCTGCTACCCGGGTACTCGATAAAGATAACCCTCTATTCGGGTACCCGTATAAAGACAACCCGCTAATTCATTACCCCTAGTATGTAAAGTATCCAAATTTACATAATGAACCAGACAGAATAACTGACCAACTTCTCGCCATTTACAGAGAATTTGAAAATATTGAACCATTGAAATTACCGCTAACTACATACAAATACGTTAAGTTTTTATCAAGTAGCACGAGTATAGTATGCATCAGTAGACATTTATTGATTAGCCTTAGGGCCAATTTCAGATAAAAATTTAAACTACACTTAAGTTTAATCTTGGATTGTTATTTAAAATCCATTTCACTTTCGTAGGGTCTCAGATCAATTTCATTTAAGTGGCAACACTGTGAAATTGAAATTTTTATTGCAGTAACATGCGCGAACAAAAGCACTTCTCTCACTTAATAACCAAAAACGACAAAGCTTTTTTTTTTTTTGGCCTTTAAACCGGGGGTTCGATTTGGTTCAACGATTCGGGGATCAAAAAAAAATAACGCGCAAGTTTAAGTTTCAAGTGTCTGTCAAGTGAGATGGGTTGTCATTTTATTTGATATTGCCACATGGTAAGCAAACATGGTATGTAATAATATATTTAACAAAAAGAAAAAGAAAGTGGGTAAATTTAAATATTGAAAATTGGTTGAAGCGAGCCTTTAAACCTAAATGAAAAGTGGTTCGGTTTTCGGTTCGGTTAATGGTTCAGTTAATTAATAGAAAAGGCGATTTTCCGGTTGAAACCGGTTGGCTCAAAACCGGTTCACGTTGCTGGTTATTTTTTAGTTCTGCCTGCATATCGTTTATTTTAAACACACGCTGCTCCGTATGGCACACTTGAGGGTTGCGTTGCTGGCCTATGCCGCATATCCTGCCTCGCGCAAGTACATATGTGACCTGGTCTACGAAAAGGGAGCTTACGTGCGAAAACTAGTTTTCTGTGAAAAAGCTGTTAAAAGTAAGCAACTCGTTTCGTTTACTCGTTTTTACTCTTCTTTCTCTACATTTTTAGTACACTTCTAAGCAAGTTAGGATTTTCTGCTTTTCACCACGTGAAAAAGCATCTCATCTTCCATCCGAATCAACCAAAAAGTGAAAATTGATTTTTTGACACCTAAGCCCCCTTTCCGTAGACCAGGTCACATATATCTCACAATGCCTAGAGAACACGAACGAAGACGCGATAGTCAGGTTTGAGTATACATAGTTGCACAACTGTAATGGTCTGATTATGCATACTTCGCATAACTTCGCACAACTTCGCATAAACTTCAAACTGTAGTTTCGTATGTACTTTGTATGTATTTTGTATGTATTCCATTACCCAGAAATTAGCAGAACTTTTAAGAACTTAGCGATCTGTTGAGTTTAGATTTTGCTTCACATTTTCTTAAGCTACATTTTTAATGCACTGGTACAAATGGTTGTGCGAAGTTATGCGAAGTATGCATAATCAGACCCTAACTGGATACCCAAAAGTGCGACCAATTATTGCGATTCAAAATAAATGTTATTATTATAATTTCATCGCTTTGAATTTTGTAATGCACATTCAAAAACGGACAAGTACTCGTATCAGCCGTGTCATTGAAATGCCAATTTTCATCAAAAATACACATAGAAGTTATTACAAAACTCTCTAAAAGAACACAAGTTAGCAGTTAAATAAACAAGAATATTTGAAACTTTGCAAAATTTCTGAAATTACATCAAACAATTTGAAACGGCGCCACAATTGCAGTTGAACCGAAACAAACACTCGAATAAGTGTAAGAAAGAATGCGGTTGCAAGAAAATAGTGATTCCAAAAAATTGGCTGTCAACACAAAAGTACAGACATATACATATGTTTGTATATAATAAATAAAATGGTTAAGTATATGTGCATCCCTGCTCATACACATTTCCTTCAATTCCTCTATGCTCCAAGTCGAAACTGGAAAACTTTTCACTACTATGCGTTTACTCCGAAAATTCTCCAGCTGCATAGCACTCAACGGAGCTATGTATGTATGGGTAATATTTCAGGAATTTTAGTTGCAACGGAAAACTTTCGATCGCACGCTTTTCTCATTGCTTTAGTTTTTGTACATTGTTTTTGCTTTTTCAATCCCTTTTTGTATATTTTTTCCAACGCTGTTCTTGAGTGACTTATTTGCTAAAGTTTGATTATCAAATTTCTTAAGAAATAAACTTTTAGCATATTTTGCAATTTCAACAAATCTCAGCACCTTCTGTTGCTCGTATGCTCGTATCGTCCGTACTTTAAATCTGAGAAAATGCATTCGATTATCTAAGTTGTGAAGTTCGACACTAACATATGAAAATTAAAGTATTGGCAGTACATGAAAGGAGTAAATTGCTTCTTTTTTTTTTTTGGTACGAAAAAATGGTCGAGCTAGTATTGTTTCCATTCTAGTAATGTATGTTAAGGTGCACCTCAACTTTTTTCGAAATGTCGGATAGGCTACTTTGGCATCATGTCCTCATATGCTTTTCAAAATAAATGCATGCAAGTTTTATGTACAGTATGTAATAAATAAATTAACTTTTTAAAGTTTCATAAATTGCAATTTATTTACGTACATAAAAGTAACAAAGAACTGAAACATTTTTAACCGACTTAAAACAAAGAGGGAGGTTATCAACTCGTCGGAATATTTTTTTCTTTTTTTGTGCATGTACCGCATAATTTTGGACCACGTGAACCGATTTCAATAATTCTTTTTTTTATCGTAATTTGGTTTAGATACGATCATTGGATCATGAAAAAATTAACGGTACTCCTAAATATGTACTATATGCTTGAAAACTACTTGTTTAATAAAAAAAATGTAAGAAAAGAGTTTTAATGTTCATTTTCCTAGATTTCTGGTTTTCTTGGAGATGGTGATTTTTCACGATTGCCTCAATTTTTTAATATTTCGAATACCGTAGAAATTAACTGAACTTGTATTTTTATTATGTAGCTCATTTTGGTGGAACGAATTCGAAGTTGGCGAATTAAATATTCGAATCCCTCTTTGGTGGTAAACCCTTTTAGGCTGTAAATGTGTAAAAAAAACAACAGTAAATGAGTATGCATTGCATATTTATAGGACACTGTTTTCATTCGCAGTTAAACTTTTAAGAGCTCTCAAGAAAAACGAAAAAGTCATATAAAATGACGCACAAGAAATGGAAAAGGAATTTTCTTCTATCAAAATCTTAAATCGGTTCGGAGCTCTCAAGAAAAAAATGCTCGTATATTTATCCCTTTAAGAAAATTTGCGGGCAAAACCAAAGTGCTTTTTCCAGCCACAGAAAGAATAAAAAATATTTCTTGTGATTTTTCTTGAAAGCTGGATTCTAAGCTTTAAATCCGTATCAGAACTTCAATTTTCTTCTCAACTTTAGCCCTAATATTTTGTAAGAACTAATTTAAAGGGTGCAAACTACATTAATCACTTAAAAATAGGCATCTTATTATTTTTTTTATACTTTAGATTTCTTTTTACAAGTTTTCGATTTTAATTTTTAGCCAATTGAGTTTCTTAAAATGAGCTCTTTCTTCGACACATTTATCTTGCTTGTTTTTGAAATTGCCAAAAACATCTTACTTATTTACTAACTTGTGATTACTTTCTCCTCTCTCTCTTTGCAGAATTTAAAAAATCAAATCATGACGACGAACGTGTGGGTGGAGCAGGTAAGTGATGATGCTAAAGTTGCACTTTAAGTATTTTAGTTGCTAAAGTTTAAGCTAAAAACTGCTACTGAGTGCAACAAAGTTGTCTAATGTCCGCAAATACACTTTAATACATACACAATATATAAATACAAGTAGGTTGTTACGTATGTACGTATCTACGTAACTGCACTTCCACCATAGAGTTTAAGCATTTCGAAGCACTTTAGCTCAATAGTTGGCTGGCTACACCTACACACGCGTGTCTTGCCTGTGCTTACCATCCATTCGCGCGGAAGATACAAAACATATTTACTCTACTATTCGACGAAATTCGTTGCTAAATCGCACAATTCGCTTGCAATGCACGTACTTTTAGCAACGGCTGCGAACATTAAATGCATTTTGGCGCATTGTATTGAGAGTCGCCGGTCGGTCAGATGCAAGAGTCGGCGAAATTTTTATATTTTACGAGGATACTCCCCTTGTTGGCGCGACTGCAGTTGATGTTGCCACAGCTTTGCCAAAAATTTATTGACATATTTATATTCAAAGTGGTTATTTGTATTGCAGTGATGGTGGTGCCCAGTGATCGGCTGCATTGAGTGATAAAGTAATCGAATCCAATACAGAGATGCTTTAAAAGAGTCTAAAGGCCGCTGAGTATATAACGCAAATATTTGGTGCAGCATTTGCCGATACAGAGTGTGGGCGATGAAGTTGAAACGTTCACTCTCAGGCACATGAAGGCAAAAAACCAATTGGCCCTCCTAAAACTATTGTAAAGTAATATGTATTCATCACTAAATGAACTTGAAATCTCAACGGGTATTTTCGTAAATTCAATCGACTTTTCCACTATAAGTCCTTAATACTTTTGAATCAACACAATGTGACTAGATTAGTTATTTTCAATATTTTATTCGTTCGGTAATTATACTTTGTAGGAAGAATTCCGATTTTTCAAGATCTATTAGATATATCGGTGGGGCCCAGGTTCGATTATCATCCAAAACAAATTGTTTCTTAAATCGATCGCTCCTTTCACACCACAAATTTGAATCTCGGACAAATACTGGGCAAGATGAGTATTCCTCCAAATACAATTTTTTTAAGCGTACCTCTAAGGCGTCTGTATATCATAATGAATAAATCATATTTTATCGAGATAGATATAGATAAATGTGTACGCCCGACCATCTGTGCGTCTGTGCACACGATAGCTCGAGTAAAAATTGCGATATCTTAACGAAACTTGGTATGTGTACTTCTTTCAGCGTAGGACGGATGGCAATGGAAATGGGCAAAATCGGACAATAGCCACGCCTACCTTTCAGATAACGGTACTGAAGCTTATTCACTCAACACTGATATTTGCAATGACTTTTAGGCGAAAAGTAAGAGAATTAATTATAAATTTTTGGGAAATGGGACTAGCCACGCCCACTTCTGATTACATGTGCATACCTTGGTAATCGCTCCACCAATTTCTCCCAAACTTGGAACAGTGGTTGGGCTTGACAAAGCATAGCAAACGGCTGAAAAGTTTTAAAATCAGAAAATATTAACGCCCAGCACCCAAATAACGGTAATTTAGGGAAATACGATATGTTCGATAAATCAGTAAATACTGAAGCTAATTTATTCAAAATTTATGTTTGCAATAATCATCATTTACGTTTGTAAAGTAGCTGTTAGACGTGGAAAGTGCATGTCCTTTTCAAAAGTCTGTCAAACTAAGGAATTTCCAAAACTGATTGCAAGAGCAGTTACACTTTGCATGTAAAGTGACTTTCGAAAGCAGTTTTTATTTCCGAAAGCCAAAATTTCCGATACTACTTTTTGTCTGTTTACACGGTGAATGCAAACGTGTTTGCTTTTAACTAAATTAAAAGACATTTTTAGGCTTATAACAAAATTAATGACTTGAAAAATTTACTTAACCTAAAATGTGCACAAAACAGTCACAAAATGTCTAATACCTTAATACTTATGTAAAGACGCGTCACACGGCAACACTTGATGAGATGAAATTACTTCTCGAAAGCGATTTGCGTAATTTCAGTTGCAGTTACACCTTGCAATTTTTATTTCCGAAAGTGATTTCTGCAAATCTGCAAAAAGGACTTTCTGGCTGCTTACACAGGAAAGTAACTTTCGAATTCACATTCTGACAGAAAAATGCGTAGTAAGCGCTTGAGTTGCCAAGTTAAACCGCACCTTAACCAAATTTTGGAAAATGGGCGTGGCACCGTGGTTGATACTCACAACAACCCTTTAAAAATAAAAAACATTATTATGGAATTTTAGAACAGGGGTTCTCAAACGATAAGTTGTGATAGAAGAAAGAAAAGTTAAGGTAGCTTTTTTGGCTATTTCATGGTATTCACTCTTAACACTAACCCCAAACTCGTTCAGAGACACAGACCCAAAGGTGTGCTTCAATGTCGAAGTACTCTGGAGATCTATGAATGTTTCGTAAATGGATTTTGTACCCAATCGATATTACTAGTAGTGTTGCCGCGCCGTCCCAAGAAAATGTATCACCGACCAAGCCAAAAATGTATCGAAATGCATCCAATTTTCTTTTTTTACGTATCCATCTCATAATTTGTAAGAAACCCAAACATTTTGAAGAAAAATACATAATTTAACCCACACTCTAAAAATTGTATGTAAAACTACTACTGAAAAGTGTTTATTTTTCAACCAGAATCTGTTCAAGTATACGCACAAGATGTTCAAGATTTGATTTTNACACTCTAAAAAGTGCATGTAAAACTACTACTGAAAAGTGTTTATTTTTCAACCAGAATCTGTTCAAGTATACGCACAAGATGTTCAAGATTTGATTTTGAACATGAGTTGCTTAAAATATACACATGAAATATTTAAAATTACAAACATTATAAAAGTAAAAATATATTTTTTACAAATAATAAATACTAAGTGCCAGGGGCGCACGCAGGAATATATTTTTTGGGGGAAAGGATTTATACTTCTAAATATATATCATCAGAAAATACTGAAAATTCGCTCTTTAAAATACATTTATGCAAGTTTTATGTACAGAATGAAATAAAAAAATTAACTTTTCAAAGTTTCATAACTGGCATTTAAAGATCGTCCCGTAATTTGGTTTAGATCCGATCATTAAATTATGAAAAAATTAACGGTTAAAGATGCACTCAACTTTCAAAAGTAATACAAAATTTTACAAAAGAATTTTAATATAAATAAATTAAATAATTTCACGAAATTATTACACTTTTTTATTCATTTTAGTCGATTTCTGGTTTCTCGTTTTTTAATACTTCGAATAACGAAAATTTAGCTGAACTTGTATTTTTATCATGTTAGCAAATTACATCTTCGAATGCTTGTTAAGTACATATCAGTGGTAAATTTTTTAGGCCGTAAAGTGTAAAAAGCAACAGTAAGTGAGCATGCATTGCATGTTTTCGGACAATGTTTTCATTCGCAGTTAAACTTTAAAGAGCTCTCAAGAAAAAATAAAAATCTTACAAAATGACGCACAAGAAACGGAAAAAAAAAATTTTTTCTATCAAAATTTCTTAAATCATAATAAATTTAACCCCAAAACCCACCCCTTGTGTGCGCTACGTGACAAATTTGATATGTAAAAGTAAACAGACAGTGTTTAACTTTGCACACACTAGGAGAGGAAACTGGTTACCTCTCTTTATATGCGTAAATTTAAACGACAATTTTTTAGAGGAAACTTTAAACATTTTATGTGTAAACTATGAAAATGTGAACAATAAATGTTTAAAACTCAAAAAAAAAAAANGTGCGCTACGTGACAAATTTGATATGTAAAAGTAAACAGACAGTGTTTAACTTTGCACACACTAGGAGAGGAAACTGGTTACCTCTCTCTCTATATGCGTAAATTTAAACGACAATTTTTTAGAGGAAACTTTAAACATTTTATGTGTAAACTATGAAAATGTGAACAATAAATGTTTAAAACTCAAAAAAAAAAAATGAAATTTGTTCTACGCCAAACATATGATAAGTAAAAGTAAGCAAGCAGTGTGTAAATTTGCATTCATTAAGAGAGGAAACTGGTTACCTATCTTAATATGCGCAAATTTACACAAAAATTTTTTAGAGTGCATTCCTAAGGACTTGGAATACGTGTATATATATTTTTATATTTCATAAAATCAAACATTTGTAATTTCAATTTATAAATTACATCTTTCATACATAAGTATTTTGCAAAGTAAGTATCCAAAATAGTAATTAATATGTTACGTTTGTACCTGTACACTATGAAAAGTGTGTGTAAAACTACTACTCAAAAATATCTATTTTTCAACAGGAATCTGTATAAATATACATACGTATAAGATGTTCAGGATTCGATTTTGAACTTGAGATCTTTAAAATATACACATAAATATACACATGAAATGTTTAAAGTTGCAAAAATTTTGAAACTAAAAATACATTTCCTACAAATAATAAACATTAGGGGCTTACATTTACTCTATTTTAAACATTTTATGTGTTATTTTGCGCTCTGCGACAAATTTGGTATGTTAAAGTAAACAGGCAGTGTTTAATTTTATTACTTGGTGTGCAAATTTGCACACATTAGAAGGGGAAACTGGTTACCTTTCTTAATATGCGCAAATAAACAAAAAAAATTTAGAGTGTATTTAAAGTCTTTTCAGTAAAATTCATAAAAATTTCCTTAAAACAATCAAATTTAGTTTTTTAAACAGTGTATTTTAAGCTACATTGAGATCTTCTTTCTTTTTATATTAACAAATAAAGATATGTAAAAGAGATATATATATATATATATATATATATATATATATATATATATATATATATATTAAGATCTCGCTTAAAGCATTTTTTTTTAGCTAACTAAACAATTGCGCCTAAAAGCTTAAACAGACGCCAGCGTTGATCGGGATTATTTGGGACTTAATCCGGATCAACTGCAGTTAATTCCCGAGTTGATCGGGATTAACTGGGACTTAATCCGGATTAACTGCAGTTAATTCCCGAGTTCCCGTCTGTTAAAGCTCTTATTACACTACTTTGGTGAGATCTCTATTTATGTTCATTGCTTCATTCACAAAAAATAAAATGCTCTAATTTCACGCTTCGTTCAAAAATAGATTTTCATTAATGACGTTTTCTAAATGTTACAAAAATCGCTACTTATACAATGTTCTGACCGACATCGAAAACATGTTTTCGTTGCTAAAACTGGTTTTCGACCTAAAACTTGTGTTTTCGTCAATATAAAATGTGTCAAACGAAAACAAGTTTTTGCTGAAAATCACTTGAAAACTCACGATCCACTCATTCCAATCGGTATCTGCACTAGTTTTTTTCGATTATTTACCGAAGTGGAAGTCATATTTTATCATCTTTAATACGCCGTTTCGGATTTATTGTTAATTAGCTGTCCAAAATAAAATAAGCATGGTAGTAAAAGGTTGTTAATGAAAAGAAATTGAAGGAAAATTATTTTGGTTTTGTTTGTTGTGCAGCAAAACTGAAAACAAAGGATGTAAGAAATGTCAACAAAAACACCAACAGTCGGTGTGAACAATCTTCAGCCCACAATCCCAAAACTCGTTTTCAAGGTGTTTTCGTTGTCGGTCAGAACATTGTATAAGTAGCGATTTTTGTAACATTTAGAAAACGTCATTAATGAAAATCTATTTTTGAACGAAAAAAAACTTTATAGAAAATATAAAATTTTGGCCTATTTAAAAAAGTATCCACATTTATACTGATAGGAAAAAATAAGTATCCCGCAAAAATTCGTCTAAAAATGTATCCAATTGGATCTATTTAGATCCAAACGGCATCCCTGATTACTACTACTATCCGAAAAATAATCTGACAAAGATCTCTGGAGATTTACCAAGTGGCCTGTTGTAACATTTCACATTTCATTCAATGCTATTTTTTCCACACAGGTAATTCAGAAATTAAATTTTCCTTAAAATGACGATAATTTGTCTGTCAAAAATGCTGGTGTTGATTTAAATAATGTAGTAATTTCACTGATCTTTCGAAAAGTGTTATAAGCTGGATATTCGAATAATAAAAATAATATGTTGGCGCTTACATGCTAAGTGTTTGGCCGAGCTTATCCTCCAATTTGTTATGTGCGTCTTGATGTCGCAACAAAACGGAGGGACCTACAGCTTTACGCCGCCTTCGAACGGCTAATGGATTTTACAAGAAGCTGTTTCAAGGGCTGATACCGGTTCATTTGTACCTACATATATAAGATTACTTCATTAAGTCTAACTGAACATACTATCGAAATTGTTAGAAATAGGGGTAAAAACACTCTGCTTACCATGTGAAGGTAATTTTCGGAAAGCTAAAAACTATATTCAATACGTGCACCGGGTATTTAATATTTGGCTTCGCCCATACTTAGACTTTTTTACTTATTTACAAGTTTTTGTTCGTAAATTTTTTTGAATATTGTTCATACTAATGCTTGGAATCCAGCCCTCAAGGAAAATCACAAGGAATATTTTTTCATTTTTTCTCTTACTAGAAAAAACACTTTGCTTTTGCTATAAATTTTCTTGAAAAGATGAATACATATATGAGGCCACGGAGCAGAAGTGGCCTAACCCCCATTTTTTTCTCGTGCTTAACTTCTTAAAATAGTTTCAAATGTGATAAATTTCAAAGTAAAGATCAATTATTCCTTAATTGGAGCTGCATAGCATAGTTCTATACCTTAAAAATTAAAGAATAAGCGACTTTCATTTATTTTATTTGAGACTATTTTAAGTACGGAAGTACACAAAAAAAAATTTAGTTACGCCACTTCTGCTCTCACGAACTCATATGTTAGACCATTTTTTTCTTGAGAGCTGTAAACTGATTAAAGAAATTTTGATAAAAGAAAATTTCTTTTCCATTTCGTGTGCGTCATTTTGTACAAACTTTTCGTTTTTCTTGAGAGCTGGAAACAGCTATTAAGACTACGAAGGTTTAGTCAAAGTTTAGAAAAATTCAACAAGAAATTTTAGCGTTGATTTTCAATATTTCGCTGCAGATCTTTTTTGTATTTCCTTTGTTAACGGAACTACGCACTTTCGTCCATAAAATATTCAGGATAGACCTTTTATGCATTCTGATTGAAGATGCTTTTCTACTTCACAAAAACTGGTACAAGTATGTTTAAATATTTATCCTCGCTGCTGATTTAAAAAATGGCGCTGATTGTCTAATAAAAGCATCGCCTGAGCATTTGCCCAGGTCCCAATTAGCGTTGAGAGCACCATATTCATACGCTTTGTGTGTGGTCCAAATATTACTTATATGCTGCCATGATTCGTCAAACCACTTGGACTTATCGATGAATATTTTTGTGTTGTGTTGGAGCACTTGGAAATTCCGATAAGATTTTGAATGCAGAATCTCTTTATGATTTATGCGTGGAGAATTTATTAGTTTTCTTAGAGATTGCAGCTATGACAGCTTGGGTTGTACGGAGGGCTCATTTCGGCTGCGTGTTCACCAATATCCCGTTAGCATGGCTGTTAACCTGACTATATCTTGACCACTTTAAAAGTTCCCCTGTTTGCGGTCGCTCTTTTGCAGGTTTGTGGGAAATATATCAGCCATACACGCAGTGTGATTCTAAAAGCTGCAATGTTTAAATTTTATCGACAAAAATTTCTTAATAAACAACAAGTTTACCCAACACTATGCAACGTTTTGCAGAAAATTTTACCTGCACCTCGTCGACCCGATTTATATTGAAACTCTTATAATTCCATATTTCATATTTATAGACACATCCGTTATTTATTAAAACATTTTTGGCTATCAAAATTTGGCGAAGCCACTTCCAGAATAAATTCCACTGCGACGGCGCTGTTACCATTACTTACACCAGCCAATGATGACAGTAGCGTTATTGCCGGGAGTATGAACAAAAACTTTTCCAAAATGTTTAAACTTTACGGCAGCTTAAGTGATGGCTGCTTTTTGCAATAAATTTTCTTGTAAATTTAAATAGTATTACATATATCAAAAACACAAATCAACGAAGAGTTCGAAAGCCATACAAACTCGATGTACTTCTGTAATCACAAATTAATGAAACTTTGTTGGCTAGCGGCTGTTAATTAATTTTTAAAAACTAATGAAAAATTATATAATCCAAATAGTAGAAATCTGTATGAACAATAAAATTCCTGCGGAGTGAAAGAAAATATCAGCTAGAAAAAAATGTATTTTGTTGCATCTAAAAGTATGCTACCGCAAAGAGATTTGATGGCCATTTTCAATTTGAGTAACCTTTTAGACGCATGGCGATTTACGGAAAATGTTTACTTTGCGCGCAAGAAATAAACGAGCCGCTAAGTGGTAGATTGAAGCATGGTCGTGCTCATAAATATGCACGCGGTCATCAAAATGGGCTCAATTCGCATTTTCCATGTCGGCTAATGTTGCACTAAGCCCGCCAAAGCCAATGGATTGTATGAGTTAGTGGCGCCGCAAGATGAGTTCATACAAATATACAAATACACGTACAACCCAATTTGCCATAGAGCGAGGACGAGTTCGAATCGACGTCGTTCTGGTGAAGTCGTTTGGGTGAACTCGAAAAGAAGAGGTTTTTTCTATACAAACTACGACGTCGTTTTTCTTCATCGAATCGAAGTCGTTACAACGACGGTTTGGTGAAGTCGTTTGTGTGAACTCGAAACGACGTCTTATCGAATTAATTTTTTCCATACAGAATGTGTACTATATAGTAAAATATTTTACACTAAAATTTAATGAGCTTAAAAGTTCTTTATATTTCTTCTTCTAATTCAGATTGAAAAGTTTGACATTTTTAGGAATGCTTCCTGATTTGTTTTTTATTTTTTAATATTGCACTTAATTTGAAATTGGATTTGTATGGTTTTTGTTAAAGATTTTGAGCATCGTTTTGCAGTTCGCTAGTACTATATCGGTTTTACGGCCCGCCGGCGAACTGTGCTTTTCATCCGACGGCGAGTTTGCCGGCGAGTGGTTGTCAAACGTCGCCGGCGAACAAATTGTTCACCATTACGAGTTGAAAACGACGACGTCACGAAGTCGTTTTCGCAAATTGGGAAGCTATTTGCTATTTGTATGTATATATAAAAAATGGAGCATACTTCGAGGCGAAGTTGCATAATTTATGCGGCTTATACAGAAAATTGCTGCTATTTGCCAACAAAAAATAGCGAAGTGGCAAAAATGTATAGCTAAAGCATACAAATGGATAGAAGAGAATAAGAAACGGCTAAAATTGGGAAGGGCAGTGCTCGATGTTGAATAGCTAAAAGCTGACGCACTTTAAAAGTCAATGAATTAATGGCTAACTCGCCTAAGTGCGACTAGCAGCGGCAACAGCTGACACAAGTTCTACATACATATGTACATATATGCCACCACCATTGGGCGTAACCCTTTTGTGGTGGAAACGGATTATATACTCTGGCCAGTATTGCAGTAGTTTTTGTTGTCTGTGTGGCGTCAGCGTCAAACAGCAAAGCAACAATGCAAATATTTTGCTGTTGCATGCAAATCAATTTTTTCACTCCACTAACGGCAGTGGAACTAAGTTCTGCCAACGCATACCACAACAGCTACGAATTGCGAAAGAAAATAAGCCGGTATTAAAAAATTGTTGAGGCAAAGTTGCAGCTTGCTGTTTTTGTTTTGAATGTGTTTGCATAAAATATCGCTAAATTCTCTTAAATGTCACTCCGAGTATCAATAAACTACTATGTATCAAAATATTCTTCCTCGTCTGCTTTATTCTACTTTGTCGTCAGAACTTTTATTTTGCGCTTTTGCTGCCTGTTTGGGAATCCTACCGCATAAGTTGTATTTGCATTGATGCAGAAGAGGACTAATTAAAAAGCCACAGATAATTGTTGAAAGAAGTAACAATACTTGCCTATTTTTAGGTAAAAGTCGAATCTTATACGTCATAAGAAGAGGAGAGTGTACCTCAGAGACCGACCGAGTATGAATTTTAAAGACGAAAAAATAACAGTTTTTTTTTATAATAATATATTGGCGCTTATACAATATTTTAATGTTTAGTAGAGCTTCTTCTCCAATTTGTGGCGTGCGCCTTGACGCTGTCACACAAAGGGCGGGGACCTTCAGTTTTACGTCGACTCCGAATAGCGATTGTATTTTTATGAGACGCTGTTTTTCAGGGCAGAAAGACGCTCGGCGGATTTTCATTGCCTGCTGAGGGGCGACCGCTATTCGAAAAAAAAAAGTTTTTCCCAGGCTCATAGAATCAAGACATGCGTATCCGTATGTGTTTTTTTGACATATTTGACTGGTTTCACGCACAATAAACAGTAAATCATGCTTTTTTCAAAATTAATACATGAAGTAATGTGCATGTACAGAAGTTTTCTGTCATTAACCCGTAGGCAACGACTGGTTTAAAAATATGCGAAAATTTTTGTTCACATGTACTCAATCCCTACTCTTCGTTCGCACACTCTGGGCAAGCCATGTGCGAGATGCTGGAACCAATCCTAGTGGAGCCTTGGGACACGGCAGAAAGAGAGGGAGCTTCGGCGGGGCCACTCCTACTTATTCGGTTTCAGGGCTCACTGATGACTGCAGCGTCTGTTAACCAGTAGGTGCGGCTGCAAGCAGGCGCCTGTCTTGGAGCAAGAGGCTCACTATATAGACTCGTATACGGTTTCCCCACCCCCGTCTCAGCAGAGAGACAAAGCCTTGGATTAGATCCCACTTTTTATGATGATCAAAATGTGTGTAAATATCCAACTGTGACTCTATTCTAAACATGTCTAAGGAATTTTTCCTGAGAAAAACTGCTCTAGCAGTTATCAAAGGACACAGGAAGTCGGTGTTGTATGAATATACGGATTTTACGGGATCAGGAATTTGTAGTTGAAAGATCGATCATAACTGGATTTGTCTTCATTTCCAATATTAAGCTCAATAGCATGCAAGGGTGCCTCTAAATCAGGTTCTCATATTTTTTCCTAGTCCTTACAGGATTAAGGACATTTCTTCTGCGGTGGAGGGTGATTGGTACAAAAACACTTTGTGGACTTTAAACTAATAGCAAAACTTATTTTAGCTGCGTCCTCCTGCATTCATGTCATTGATATTCCATAGACTGAACGCTTAAAAATGGCAGATCCCTATAAAAGTTGCAGGAAAAGCCGGCAAACGTAACTCGATTTTGCTGAAATTCGTTTTTTGAAATATATTCACTCAGGAAAGGAAAAGTATTAACATTGGGGAAAATCGACCAACTGCCACGTCCGCCGAAAAAGCAGTCGTATTTTAGCGAGCCCAAAAGAACAACTGGTACTATGAGAAGAAGCTGTTAAGAAGAGTTAGTTTCAAGACTAGAGTGACCTCTTTTAAGAAGAACAATGGCGACCAAGTTAGTTTCCCTATTAGTAATATATCGCCGCTAGGTACCAATTAAGACGCGCGAGTGTAAAAAAAACTTCGGCGACGAAATATGCGAAAACATAGATTTATGCCTGGCCAAGGACTGTTACTTTAGCATCATTCCACAAAAATTCTTTGGGGCATTTGTATACTGTTACACCCACAAACATATTTGACCCCAGAAATAAGTTTGAGCGTCCTTCTTCGCTCTCAAATAAGTTAGCGCGTCTTTCTTGGCCGACGCTTTTGTTTGCCGTCTTTTTTCGCGGTCAAATTTTGAGATCGCGTCTTTGTTCGTTCCTTGTGACAATATATTCTAAATATGAACCAAATCTAACTATAGTAAATACGGGTTTTCCAAATGTCTCGACTCTTACGCCATCTGGCGGATTATTTTACCTTTTATACTCCATTGTTATCGGGTTTTGAACTAGGTTTGAAGTTTCGAAGGCTCATGTACATACAGTAAAGTTAAATAAAATCTATTAATTTTTTCGCATTTTACTATTTAATAATCTGATAAGAGCACAATCCCAACGGAGAATTATAAATGAACGTTTCTAAATAGACTAAAAAACCAAAATTTCCATTTTTACCAAGCTCAACACAAATAAGTTTTGGCTATTTCTATTTCAACGAGACCGACTTAGATAAGTAAATAAATCAAATTAGTATTCAAGGATGTTTAGCTGGTTGTTTTTATTCTACAAGGTGCCTGCATACAATAGGACAAGCGTTGGGAAATTGAATGCTCAGCAGCACAGAACACTGTGGCACACTTAAATTAAATGCATACAAATTGTAGCTGAAATTAAGTGAAACAAATTGAAGTTAATTTAAATGAAATGGAATGAAATGAATTGATTCGAGTTTAACGTGAAGCGTAAGTTGAGCAAATGCCGGGGCAAGTGTGATGTGAAGTAATCCGTGTTGAACAACAGTTATGAACTTACTTTTTCCATTGTTTAGTAATTTGAATGCAACAAGTTTAACTTTAATACCACTACAATATTTTTGTATGTAGCAGTGGAAGCAGCGGCAGTAAGTGAATACGAAAAAATTTGAGAACATATATTGGAAATAAAACTGTGCAACAGAAGTAAGAAAGTCATTGAGCTGTGGCAAAAGTAAATAAGTGGAAAATTTAAATGTGTGGCGCAAAAAAATTTGCAAACACAAATACATACTTAAAAACATTTGTATGAAAAATACAAGTACACCTGAAATGCAAAAAGACGTGACTATTTAATAGTTTTGTTTTGTAATTCGATGAAATCCATCATATACCTAAATCTAAAAGTGAGTTTTAAATTTTTTATTAGTTATGACTTTTTGGCATTTCCGCGATGATGTTTGTTACCCCTTTTTGCATTTCAGGTGACGATAGGTATGTATGTAATTGTAGATAGAGAATATTCTGTAAAAATGAATGAGAATTAAATGTTTTGGTACACAAGGGCGAAAGGGTAGAAATTGTCCTTTTTACTTTATTAGTTTGGGATAAAATAAAAATAATATTAAGAAGGACGTTTTCAATACCTATTCGCGCTTGTGCACCCAAAAATTGTATGTTTTTCAGTTCAGAAAAATTTTCTTTGGAAGTCCATACTGTTATTCTACATCGAACTTCTTCTCCTTCTTATTTGGCGCTGTAACCGCCTAAGCGATTTTGGCCGAGTTCAACAAAGCACGCCAGTCGTTTCTTTTCTGTGCCAACTGACGCCAATTGGAAATGCCAAGTGAAGCCAAGTCCTTCTCCACCTGATCTTTCTGCGCCATATGTTTTTCAGTTCTACAAAATTTCTATTCTGTTCGTCTGGTTGGTTTCTTTTAATATACTGGTTACATCAACCCAATTTTCTTCAATTGATTTCATCAAATAAAAAATTGTATTCCAGCGCGTGGGGCAATAACTTTTCAAGGTGAGTCCTAAGCTTGAGTTTATACCTGACTTTTTAAAGTATTTAACTAATTTACTGCATTTCGCTACCATCTGCATCAATTCGGGTACTGCCTTGACTACTTTTTCAATCGTATTGTGCAGTAAACGGTTGGCACAGTGAATTTTTTGGTCTTCGCGAAAAGCTGCAACCATATTGGATCCACGGTCTGTCACAATGATGGGCTTGTCTTCGTCGAGGTCACATCCAAATATTTTTAAAATGTTACTTATCTTCAGCCGAATATTTGACCCTTGAAGTAAATGAAGTAGTTTGGCATAAAACGCAAAAGGACTTAGCTAACTAAGGGCCGTTTTCTTGAGTAACCTATATCTTTGCAGCTCACTTTATATTTATATTAAAGGTTTCATATAGCAACGCAATATTTCGCGATATTGTTGTAGGATGGGGTAATAATTTATTAATGTCCACATTAGAACCGAAAGTTGCTCTACTTTAATTAAGAATTTAGCGAATTCTTTTAATCAGGAATTTTCAACTATTTTAAATGAGCGGCAATTTTTTATTGCCCATTTCGTTATAAGAGTAACACTCTCCTGTTTCGTTTCCACGCTGACATCTATTTGAGCAACATTTTTAGCTTAGAATATTTGATGTGCTGCCGTTAAACTTATAAATGCTCAAGCACTTTCTGCAAGCAACATAATCGCGCGCACTTCTTCTCCTTTACAACTTTTAATTTTTGCGAATATCTCCCAAGCCTGGCTACGTCCTCTTTTTTCATTAAATATATATTCCCCACTGATAAGCCTTTCTTTAATATCAGTGGCTGGTGGTGCTGGAGGTTCCGAATTCTATGATACAAATTTTGCAACTATTATCATAAGAAATTTTTTACTATATATTTAAATATACTTATGTACATTTTCTTCAAAACTTTCTTTATTTTTTTTTTTTTGCTCGAATAGAATTACAAAACTATCGCAAACGTGGTTTGAATTGAATAAATGTTTTTCATTTATTATTCAAATTTTTTTTTGTGTGATTGGAGAAACATTAAAACTCAATGCTACTCGTCAGTTAAGAAATTCAAATTGTAAAGCTTTTTCTACTTAAAATGGAATTTGAATTGTAAGGTACTCAGTTTGATTGTAAATTTGAATGCATTCAACAATGGAAATAATTTCAACCTCAAGCTCAAGCTCAAGTTGCTTCCGTTCTCCGATTCCTGTTGCTACTATTTCGGGGGTGTTCACTGAACATTTTCCTAAAAAAGAGAGCAAAATCCGTCGGGAGCTTTTTTCTATGGTCACTTTTACTAATTCAAATATTAAACAGGCCATCAAAAATTTGAAAAAATATTTTTTCCTTAAATGTTAAAGCTGTTTTCGATAGCCTTTTTTATGCTGATTACGAATCTGTAAGTATAAAGTTTCCATCGGCTTTAGATTTTGAGAAAAACGTGATCAAAGTATCAAAAAATTGCGTTTTTTTGAAATATTTGCGAAACTCCAGCAAAAATAAAAACAAAAGGTGATAGAACCTTCCACTTGGGCTTAAATTAAAGCTAGAACTCTCGACTACTATCCCTGAAAATACCATTCGTGCACCTTGACGTGGTGGTCACTTATAGCCATTTATTGAACAAAAAACTTCGATAAAAACAGTTTTTGCTATTCAACAAATTACTATAAGTGTCGCCTTTTTTATACCCGAGCGCCCTTGTGCACAAGGGCATTATAACTTTGTTCGCATAAGGGTTGTAAATGGCAAATGTATACATACATAAATGATGAGAATGAAAAGAAAAGTCCATCGAGCCATGTCCGTCCGTCCGAGTACACGATAACTCGAGCAAAAATTTAGATATCTGAACGTACGTGGTACTTGGGTTACCTTTTATCCAAGGTAGATTGGTAGTGAAAGTGGGCGAAATTGGACTGGTACCACGCCCACTTACCACATAACGGTATTTTCGAAAAATGCAAAACCGCCGATATTTCAGTAATTATTACATCCAAATTGTTAAAAATGAGCATGTGAAGTAAAATTTTGATGCTAAGTAATATTATTATGAAATTTTTGGAAAATGGGCGTGACGCCGCCCACTTATGATGAAATGCTGTATCTCAGTAGCCTCTTCACCAATCCTTTCCAATTCCTTTAGACGGTCCTTGCTTAGAGCCCAACTACGAAAGCTGTTGAAAATCTTTGAAATCGGACAATAAGCACACCCACCTCCCACTAACCAGTATCCTTCGTCCTCCTTCTTAAGGTATCAATGTGCACTACACTTCCAATTATCTATGGTCATAAATAGGTTTATGGAGAAAAGGCTGAAGTTTTTTTTTTAGAAGAGAACCAAAATATGTATGTATGTCAAAATACCTAACGCAGATGTATTCAGTTACAAACATTTATACACGTTTTAGTCCAAATCGGATCACGAGAACATACATATGCCTGTACATATGCCTGTACATCCCAAATAGTTATTGCTATGGATTTTATTTGTACTAATGTATAATATTAACATAATTAGATTTAATTCGAATACAACGAATGCTACTTAATATGCATTCAAATTTGCAAACAATAATGCATTATTAATTGAATAACAAGTACAGCTAATATCCGTTTAGAGTCAAATTATAAAGTCCTATTAAAATAACAAAAAAATTTAATCGCATATTTTTTAAACAATTAAAATAGAATGTATCTAATTAGTGATATTAACGAATATCATTTTTCCAATTGGTTGATTACTTTTATATGCATTCAAAATATGCAAAAAAAAAAAAACACGAAACAAAAAGTCCAATATGCCATGTAAACAATTTTTTCGCCTTCCTCCTCTCGAATTTAATTTTATACAGTAATTTGGGCCTGTCTGTCAGCATCTACATTTGTACATTTTCACACATACGAATGTTCCATACACACACAAATTCGTAGCCACGCGCCTTGCATCCTAAGGCTTTCTGCACATTGGTCGTCTAATCATAGTTGCTTCATCGTCACAATCATGATGCAACGATTATATGACGACTACACTTTCGCACACTCGGTCGTGATATTGCAATTCATTTGGCGTCTAAAAATTCACTTGGAGCAGGTATTTCCTGTTTTTCTAGTTGATATTTTCGCGAAATATTTACAAAAACCTGCAATTTTTAAAATATAGACTGTGCTGCAACAATTCTAGACATAATTTTTTAGTAATATCTCCTTTTCTTTTCCTGAAGTGTGCTTTGTGCATGCACACAGAGACTTTTAACAATTTCGTCATATTTTATAGTTAAAGCGCTCACATTTATTGAATCTTAATGCAATTATCCACTTTTTAATAATTTCCACAGATTTTATGCAAAAAATACTAATTTTTATGCAAATATTAACTTATTATTTGCCGATAACTAGCCGATAACGACAAGTGTGCAGATCTCCTCTGAAATGCATGTGCTCGGCTCAAAATTTCAGGGCGAGACGATAACGCAACTATGATTGGACGACAAGTGTGCAGATAGCCTAACTAAACGTTCTAATTTATGCATTCGAACGTACAGTTGTGTGCGCAAGTGCCGTCTGGCATTTTTCCTCATTAATTTTCTGTTATCGATAATCATATTTGCGGTTTTGCTACTGCTTTTGCTTTTGCTTTTGTCTGTTTTACTGTTTTTATCTGTCTGCCAGCTTGTCTAATATTTATTTCAATGTTTTTTGTATTGTTCTCTCTCTTTTTTTTGTTGTTGTTGCAGGAATGGAATGACTACAAACTGAAATGGAATCCGGATGATTATGGCGGTGTAGATACGTTGCACGTGCCATCCGAACACATCTGGCTGCCGGATATTGTGCTCTATAATAAGTAAGTGCAATTAGTTACTAAGTTAATTGAATTTTTAAACAACTACTTGTTTTAAATTTCAAGAAGTTGTTGAGTTGCACCAAAAATGTTCTAGCTGAAAAATGTGCATAAGTATCTTGAATTTTAAACCAACTAAAACCACATACATAAGATTAATAAAACTAAGCGCAATTATTTATGAGCGTATGATGCTAAATTTAGTCACTATGTTGCCAGCCAGCAAAAAAGACGCAAAGCAAAAAAAATTGGCTGAAATGTGGATTTTTGTCCGTTTACCCACCAGTTGATTTTCGGATACTTTGACAATCCTTTTTTCCAGTAAATGTTGCGTTTTTGGCTTCACGTGGTCCAAAGTTATCCGGTAATATAGTACTTGAAACCTTCCGCAGGTCGCTTAATTCTCTGGTAAAATTTTCTGGAGTTTTTCCTGTCGGCCAGCATTTCACGCTTTTTGCACTCATTTATTACTTCATCACTCTTCTTATTGCGGCAAATATGCCCCGCTTCCTTCTTCAGTTTCCTATAGCGGTCCCACATAGCTCGCGTTGCGCCCGAACGCAGCTTAGCACTGTAGGCGGCATTCCTTTTTTTTTTTGTTGTACGGCATTTCTTTTCAGAATTTATTGATTCCAAATTTAATTACAAAAAAGCTTCTATGATGCCCACAAGTTCAATTCGAAAAATCAACTGCTCCAGCGCGATTTGAACTGGCTACACAACGTTGTTACAGTCGGACGTCTTCTGGCCAAGCAGCTAGTCTTCAGCTTTCACATTCTCAATTTGAGAAACTTTGACGACAGCGCAGTTAGCAGAACGTGGCGTTAAACTGTCCTGCTCTGCATCCGTTCGCTGTGACATAAATGAAATGAAATATAATTTTTACCAATTTAAATTTTCTTACTAATTTTTTGTTTGTTTTGAACTCAACAGAGTTACAATTTCCGCATATATCAAAGTAGAGAGTGGTTTCCTCTCCAGCAGAATTTAAATAATTCCGAATCAAATCTCAGATTTTCTGTTCGCTGACTCAACTGGCTTATCTATTTTATCAAATTAATGCAAATTTAGGGCTGCTGGCTCCTTCCGGAAAAGAAATGTGGCAATAAAAGTTTTTTTTTAAATTAGCTTTGCTCAAGCGCATAGTTAGCGCTATTTTATGATGGTTGAATAAAATTTGTGAAACTGAGAAAATAAAATGTGCATAACAAATGGCAGGACTATTTGGAGAAATAAACATTTATACAGATACACGTACATTTTTACATTGCATTAGATATGTAGGCAATTTCGCGCAGTGAAAAGCTACATAAAATTACGAAACTTTTTTTTTTAAACGCCTATTATTTTGAGCACTTAATCATAGCCAGCAGCACCACAATCATTTAATTAATACGCCTTTTGACGGCCAGTGACATGCTGGTCGAGTATCTTTGGTTGAACTAACTAATGAAACTGAATCGGTGAGTTCGACAATCGTGCAAGTCCGAAATCACTTATTCGATGTTGAGATCAGAAACAGTACAATTTATGGCTTTTCCACTCCCCACGACTGCAATCAGCTGTGCTGAAATTAGAAATTAGACGTGTTTGTTTTGGGAGATACTTTCATTTTCCGCATAGTGCTGGAAATGCAAAGTTTGGGGAGAAACATCGATACATCTTCCTATAATTAGGATAAAGAAGCATATCATCGTAATTTCGCTGGAGCTTAAAGCTCGAAGCAAGTCACACTTAAGTCAATATTTAAAACATCTTTGAAATTGTCATTGATGTATTGTCAATTTAGCGATTTTAGGAAATCGTAAATATCGATGGCAAACATCGAATTTTGAACCGTTATTAGCATTGTTTCAAAAATATCAATTCATCGTTTGTATCCCTACGTATTGCAAATTTTGATAGGCTGCTAACAGTTTTAAGCACACATATCAACGTTAGAAAGCAATTACCTATATTTTGATAGATTTTCATTATACAAATACTAGTGGACCCGGCAGGCTTCGTGCCGCCCAAAATGCTTTGTTTTTTTAATTGGTCCAACATTTTCGCCAACAGTTCACATTTACGTCTTCCATTGGCACATTTTACTGCTCTGATCATGACTTTGTGGTCGTCATAAGGCATGTCTTCCATTGCTGTCTAAATAATTTAACAAAAGCGTTACGTCCGTGAATAAATGAGCCAATGTTTAATTTTCTAATAGCCGGCACTGAAAGTCCAATGTCGAAGAATTCAAAATATCTTCGAAGCAATCGAACCGCATCCGCAAAAGATCGCAAATTTCCGACTGATCGACCAATTATGCCTTCTTTGCCAACCCTGGCGTTAAAGGCACAAAACACGATTTTAAAATCGTGACGGGGGCATTGCTCATATACTACGAGTACATAGATAGATATGCGCCTTGGACTCATCATCCTTCTATTCCGTCGGGGCGTGAACACATATCAGGCTTATGCTGTTAAATTTAGCCTTTATGCTGGTTATGGCAATTCGCTCTCTGATGGGAGTGAAGCTGGAGACAAGGTGTCGGAGTCGCCGCCAAACCACAAATCTCCCACTAAATTTGTGCTCCGTCTTATAACAACTGTAATATTAGATGTGGCATGCCGTAAATTTTTTGGTATTTTTTTTTAATAGCATCCAGCAGTTGGGCAGAGGCTCCTTCCCTAAAGAGGATGTGGGCATTCTGACTTTTATTTCAGTTGATTTTAGTTTAATATACGCTTTAAAGAAAGTTTTTTACTGAAATTTATAAATCTCAGCTCAGGTTTTTACAGCTCAATGGCAATAAAACCGCAAACTCACACGCAAAAGATGTAATCAAGCAATTTATTATATACCATACTCCTACAGCTTTCTCCTCCTTTCTATCCCATTACTCCTCTCCCGTAAACAAACAATTTTCTATTCACATTTTATTTGCAAATTTTAAAAGCATAAAGTATATTTAATGCTTCGCCAAATTCAATTATACGCACAAAAGCAAAGCAGCGCCACCAAACCAATGATGCGACGTTGAGCAGAAGGATCAACGTACGTACTATATATATGTAAATAGAGGGTTTCTCTGCTATAGCGTGGCTACACTAAGTAATATGCAAATTGAGTGTTACTAAAAAGCTGAAGCGGATTGAGAGAGTGGCGGCTTGCATGGGCGGGGGAGGCGGGGGTTTGGATTTTTAATGCGTTAGCCAAGCGAAATTTCCTTTCCACTGTGCAACAGAAAGCGTTGTGACGAAAATCCCTCAATTATCATATTAGAACCTAAAGTGTGGCAGCGACCACGCCCAACACAACCCAGCAGTGAAATCCCAAACTAGTCAGGAAAAATACTAGTTTACAACTAGAATTTCCTAACAGAAACCGAACTAGTTCGAAAATGACCAGACTTCTACCAAGTACAAAACGATTTATTCACACCCTGTATTATTTAACTTCGACAGTTTAATACAATAAAGTACACAAAATAATATAACTTTTATTTGGGTATATTGTAAACCATTATACTAGTCCGTTTAAGTAATGATTAATACTCATAATACTAGGCATGTTTTTTTGGATAACCGTTTAATGATCAAATACCGATATTACCACCTTTTTAATGATTAAGAATTAATTACTTAAAAAAAATGTCAATTAATTCATTAGTTTTAATTACATCATTATTTTGTTATTATTGCTCATTTTCAATTATTCTTGACTTTTTAATTACACTATTAATATAATTATTTGATAAATTTCTATTATCAATCAACAAGCCAAACCATAGACAAAAATTAAGAATATTTAATAACTGCTTGAATTACTTATTTATTTTATTCTTATCCAAATCTCAAATTTTAAACATTAGTTATTATTATTATTATTTTTTTTTAAAATAATAGACTGAAATGTGCGAAGTTAATGAATTTAATTTATTTTAATGAAAACTTTTATTTTTATTTTAGTTCACTCAAAAATTATCTAAAGAATTCATTTTATTTTTAACTAAAAGTTTTCTTTTGCATATTCCATATTATTAAAAAAGATAAAAATATAGTATTTATTGTACCTGAAACCTTTTCCTTTTAATAACATTTAATGAAAAATGAATTTAAATTTATATTCGAAAGTTTGAAATATCTATGTATTTATTTTTTCTTTTAATTAATACTCAAAAAATTTAACACTAATTATTGGCAAATCTAAGGCTGCATATAATTGCATATTCATAAATTCATTTCATTTTTTACTCCCAAAGTAGTGGTTTTGGTCCATAATTAGACTAGTATTTTTCTGTCTATTTTGAACTAGTATGATACTGGTATATTTCTGAGCGAAATCTGACAATGGCCATCTCGTAGGACATCCCCATGTTAAAAATACCAGTTGATAGCATGGAAAAAAGATAGTTGGCTAACTAGTTGGGCATGCGATTCATACTAGTTGTGGGGTAGTTTACAACTAGTTCATTTGACTACAGGGAAGTTGCACACGCATTTCTATGTGTGTACGTATGTATGTATATAGGTACAGAAATAGTTTTTTTAAAATTACGACGTTCCCCAGCAAAAAAAAAGGTTACCAGAGAAATTAAAATGGAATCGTATGGGGCGATGGGAATTCCTTACTCTTTCGCTTCAAGAAGACATTATGTAAATATTCCCAAAAATTATAAAGCAAAACAGAAACAATTTTTCCCAATTTGTTTTTTGGTTTGCAAGTTAAATTATGGGAACAATTTATTCACAAGAAATTGGCGATATGGCTGATTACTTTAGCATGGGTATGTCATTGGCCGTAAGCCATTACCCGCAGCATTACCATCGAACGATGGGAGAACGCAGATTGTCTTAAAAGATTAAAATTAATTAAAATTGTAATAAATCAGTTTTTATACGTACATACATAAATATGTATTTAGATCTTACATAAAAATTGGTGTGTATATACATAAATAGATATTTAATTAATCTTTAAATTGTACTTCCTCACTCATGTACCTCACTTCGTTGACTGACTTTGACTTCGCTTTTAATTAAACAAAGCAAAATATTAATTTTATGTAATGGAAATTTCCATAACAAGTAAAGGTAGAAGAAAAATTTAGAAGACACATATTATAAGACAATGCCTTCTGGAACACGTTGCCACTAGAAACGATTACCGATTTTTTACTGGGTCGGCTATAAATTGTAGACGTGGTTGTGTGTTGCTGCTGTTGGCGATTCTGTGTGTTGTCTGCATTAAATTGTACTTACTTTTGTTTGCAGGCTTCGCTCGAAAATGTGAAAGAAAAATGGCGAACTGGCAAATAAACGGATAGCTGCTGCTTGAATGTGAAATGGAATGAGATTGAGTGGGCAAGGCAAACCCTCAATTTCGTTCGGCTAACAAAAAATGCTAGTATTAAATCAATTTATGCAGGACAAGCCCCGGTCATAGACTATTTGTGGCAGAGCTTTCAGCAAAGCATCTGTTTGCACACAAAATTGACAGTATAATGATAACGTAGAAAATTTAAATATTAGAGATATGTACATATGTATGTATGTATGTATGTATATATGTATGTACATTTTTTGGCTGTGACTTTTTTTCCATGTTTGTATATATATACATATGTGGGACGTTCCACGCCAAACCGAACAGTATGTTGGCCAAAATTCTATACGACGGATTACATAGATTAAAGTCTTAAAACTAAATACAATTTCGGATTCTTGATCCGGCTGTAAATTTTTAAGCGAATCTAGTCGATTTTATTTTTTGCCGCCATATCAGATTTTTCCAATCTGGCTTTAGGTTTGTAATCAACGACGATTTGTAATTAACAAAGCCCCAAAACATAAAAAACCCCTGTTACTTTTCAGTTTTAGTATTGGGTAGGCCAGAGGTACAAAAGTTGTAGAACAAAATCTAATTTACAAATAATCTATACGCCACACTTGAGACGCCATATTCAGTTTTTCAAAAGGTCGCACTGCTTTCAATGATGGACATCAAAACTACAATTTTAGTATCTTATTCTTCGCAATACGTCCCATAAAATTTTGGCCATCGTATTGTTCGGTTTCACGTGGAACGTCCCATATATACATCTTATTTTTCCTGAAATATCAGCAGCAAGTTCATCAACAAAACTTATCTTCAAGCCTAACCTCTTTTGAAAAAAAATTTGATTAAAAAACAAACGGAAATGCGTACATTTTTTAAGACATCCTTTGCTAAGCTTAGGTACCTACGCATAGAAAAAGATATTCATGCAGCACATTGATCAATTACATATAAAGCAATTGGGATTTAACGCAGGAGCTCTGATTAACGAAAGTGATACATCTTTTTCCTTTTCCGAGCAAACTCGAACTCCGAGCGATCTTTCAATCCTACACGAAAAATTAAAAGTTGGCTTGTTTTTTCATTAACCGTTTCATTACGGAAAATATATTTTTTCCTATCTTGGCGTCGCTTTTTAACATATGGCCGAGGTTATCCAAGGAGGAATGAGCTAGCCAAAATAAGAACAGAAGTCAACAAATGCAACTCCTTAAATTATAAATCAAAATTTCCTATATAACACTATTAGTTTAGCTAAATTCCCATTTTCCCTGCTCCAAGAGTTACTTCTTGATTAGCCGCTGGACAGCATTGAGGACACAGTCTTTCACTGTCGTCTGTTTTAAAATTGCTGAAATTATTTCTCAACCAGTAGATAAAACATTATCGATCATCCTTCGAGTAGAGCCAGATCAAGCTATCTCTTCATATAATGGGTTTCAATGGCATTAATAATAACGTTCCCTAACACTATTTCTTTTTTTGAAACCCGTAAAAACGTTACAGTGAAGGTTCGTTGTGAACTAGAATTCTATCAGTGAGTATCAACTCAGCTAAATAGTTCGTCTTCTATATTTTTACATGACGATGTCCAGCTAGGCGCCAGCACATACCAGTAGAAATACTAGTGGCATCATACCACTTCAGAGGATAGTCGTTCGATTCATCAGTCATGAAAGTCCATGGCGTTCCGGCAGTCGCGCCATTTGACTGATTCGAGGTTCGAATCCTCGGATGATTTATATTTAAATTGAAATTATTCATATAAACTTACATCGATTTACGTGGCGATTTAAGAACCAGAAGCGGTAGTTTTCAGGCGACGGTACAACTGCGTTTTTTTGTTTTTCTTTGTCGAAATTTGTTCGAAATTTTCGAAGCGGTAGGTAGGCCACGGCTTTAGCTCATACCAATTTCGGAACTGCCGCTTCTACTGACTGATTCAACTTGTCGCTGGCAGGTGAAATATCTGATCGCCTTACTATAATCTATAATACATTGTATAGTCTCTTCAGTTTAGAACTGAATTAAAGCTGAATTCGAAAACGAAGCAAATAACATACTGCAAAATATATATATATATATAGTATTTTTAAACTGAGAAGCAACATCATCTAATTGAATAAATTCTATAACAAAATGGAATACATAATTTATTTTTTTATTTTAAATACTACACTACACTACTATACTGCTCAGAATTGATACCACAAGAACTGTGAAAAGTATCTGTTTATGTTCTGTGATCAAAGTTTTCATTTACCCTGGAGTAGTTTCCCACTGCCAACAACCATGAAAAAAAAATTATATTATTTTATAAAGACAGAATAAAACAATTCAAGACTGGGCGAGAAAAAGTAACGTTTACTAAAATTGTAAGTACTAGTATTTAGGAATATTCTCTCACCCAATTACTAACACACTCTTTCACTCGTTTACTCACTGACCCACTCACTTACTCACTGGCCGACTCACTTACTCCCTCATTAATTTAATCGCTCACATACTCACCTACTGACTCACTAATTCACTCACACATTTTTGCACTCACATACTCCACTCCCTGGCGCACTCATTTCCTCACTCATTCACTAACCGACGGACTCATTACCTTACTGGCTGACTCACAAACATTCATATTGTTAATTCGATTTAAATTTTAGTGTAATTTTGAAGCTTAATAAACACAAATATACTGCTTAAAATATTTACACTATTTTTTTTTTTTTGCTTCATCAAGCAAATTTTTAAATTTCCTAAAGCAAGTACTAAGGCATAAAACTTACACGGAAATGTGGGATTTTTCCCGTACGTAGTCGCATGTAATAATAAAAACATATGTATGTATGTAGATACATTATGGCAATGTGTGAATAACAATAAACCATGCAGATGTAAAATATTTACGAACAAACAACAACAATGTTCATACTCATAGAAGTTAAACCAATAAACGCCGCACAGAACAAAAGCGACGATATTTTTTCGATGAATAAATTTTACAATGGGAAAAGTAAAAATTCGATAGCATTAACAATAAGATGTGAATTTGTGCAATAAATATTAAATTTCTCTCTATTAATTGATACACATAAATACACACATACGAGGATGAGCCACATAAGCCTACAAAAGCGCTAGCAGGCTGCACATCACAATAATGTCAACAAGACAAACAACAGAAATGCTGCATTGAAAATCCACAAAAGTACTAAATATTAGTCTATACAAAATTATGTAGTAGATACATATGTATTTATGCAGTTATTCAATGAATATTTTTGAAATCATACATCATAAGCTGCGTGCGTGCGTGCATTTGTGTCGCGGCAATCAATGTAATGCAAGCGGCAAGCAAATTGCCAAAGTATTTAATGCGCTACACGCCCGGCAAAACATTAGCGGAAGCCTACAAAAACACTTGTACAAAAATACTACATACATAAATATTTACTGGCATTTGAGAGGAAAGTCTGTATATTTTATGTATGTATGTACATGCAGGATACAGTACATTTTGGATATGGATTTATGCCTCTGCAAGTTTGTGTTTTGTGTTGCAACTATTATGTTGCATATTCCGCGAATTTGACTGCTCTGCATGGCATTTTGACGCCGCTTAACGCTCAGTTTCCGCAAGTGTGGCATACATTTTGCGAAGCTAAATATTTATTGCTACAAAAATATAATTTTTTGTATGCAAACAAATGCTTATAACGCCATACGCGCGTGCCAATGTGCAAACATATTCATGGAAAACGAAAATATGAACCAGAACATGAACGAAGGAAATTGAAAACAAAAACATGCAGAAAAAAAGTATGTAAATACTTATTGACGTTAAACAAAGGTTATGAACAATAAAAAGTAGTTGATTGAATAAAATTAATAAAATAGATTATTTTTAGCAGTCGGATTATTGGGTGTGATGAAAATAAAAAGCATCAAGCCCCGAATAAAATTTACATATATTGTTTAATAGAACGTACCTTTGTATAAGCAAAACAACGTATGCTTTGCAAAATTCTGTATTGAAAAATTGGAAAACCGTTAGGTAAAGTAAATTTTGTAAAGCAAAATTTTAGCAATACATCTCTTTTCATTATCCACACACTGCAAAAAGAATTTAGTTACGTCGACTAAATATGTTTCTCTCAACACCTTATATGGTTATAGCGACGTTATTTGGTTATGGTTACCAAATCTTTCATTGAGAGAAATATATTTAGCTGACATTTTTCTGAGTGTAGATAGTCCAAATTTTCAATACCGAATTCCGTAAAGCAAATATAAATACAAATATATAGTTTATGTAGAGGGTATTAAGTAAATTATAATGAATGGTACTTTCAGAAAAAATTCAAATTTATATTTTTGTTTACAGACTGAAAAGTCTGTCTCTGAGCACTGCAATTATTTTTTTTTTATAATAAATTCTCTTGAAGACGCTGATACAAAAAATGTTTGCTTATGGTTTGAAAAAGATTACATATTTGTAGACAAATCTCAGCCAAAATATTCACAAAAATTTTGCTCAATTCACCATGAGTCTACAAAAATACCTTTTCCTAGAAAACAAAACAGTGTTAAAGGTGGGCATCGCCGGCTAAAACTTATCGCTGGGAAATGAAATTTCGGGTTGTATAAGCCTATCAATGACTTGAAAGGCGAGTTGCTTTATGAGAAAGCTCAGCTCACGAAAACTCAAAGTGGAAAAAATAACCCAAAAGATAAAAGCTGTAAAAAAGGACATATAAAATTTAAAAGAATAATGAAAAAAAAAACTAGACTTAAGTCGAAATTTCTAAATATAATTGCTAAAAATTGTATATGTCGGAATATTTCTTTATTTTATTTTATTTTTATGTATGTTGCCGCATAACTTTGGACCACCTTAACCAATTTCGATAAATATTTTTCTATCTGAAAGTTAGTGTCTCACAGGTGGTTCTATACTAACTTAGTTTAGTTTCGATCATTGGATCATGCAAAAATTAACGGTACACCAAAGTTTGTATATGCGAATTGAAGTGGGTTGTGTTTTCTGCTTAAACAATTATTTTTTTTGTATTTAAAAATCAATCATACAAAATCTGAAATTTTTAGTATTTACTTATTTACTTCATTTAAAATAGCTTGCTAGAAAATTTATAGAAATATATTTATTTTTGTTCGAGTACCTAATGCTCGTCCACGGCGTATGAGTAACTTGTGCGGTTTCATTTGACCGTTCATAAACCTTTTATTCACTTATCGATTTTCTTTATTGGTAGCTTGCTTTTCGATTTTCGAGATCAGGAAACCAGAAAACTACCTCAGGAGGGCAGCTCTGCAGTTCTGTATTTTATCAATTGCCTGGTTTCAGTTATAGAGAGCCACAGATGCCTTCCGCACACTTTCCTTCCTATCTAGAGTACTTAACTCTAATGGAAAATGCAGAGCAAACAACGCCATTCAAGTCGCGTTGTGTATCTTTTTATTGCTAGAGAACAAGAAGGTTTCCATCTTAATAGGAGTTACAGCGAGTCATCAGGTGCAAGTCCACAATCCAAAGAAAGAGTGAGATGGCGGTAGAACTACCCCATTCGGTCGCAACCGTTCTGTTGCAGACAGTGTCGTCGCAGCCTCCCAAAGAAAAGTATTCAAACAGTAGCCTAAAAAGTATCCACATTTTTTTTTTTTTTTAAGTATCAACGTATCAATCTGAAAAAAGCCTACAATAAAAATAAGATAAATAAATAAATAAAGTTGCACTAAAAAACATATGTTTCTAGAATTTGTAATACATTAAATATTTTGGTTTTGCTTTTTTTAAGCATTTCAATTTAAATATCCATTTTAAAATTCATATTATTCTTGAAAAATCCCATTTCAAGGTCATTGTTTAATATTCGTTTTTAATACATTTAGAACACATAATTAGCGAGTACACAAGATATTGTCGTTTTTTTGTAGGTCGTAAATTTTAAACGACTAAAAATATATAAAGGGCGTTTGCATATTTAGTACCATAAAAGTAATATTATGAATTTTTTTCTAAGCATTTATACTTTACTGACCACAAAAGAAGTATCCTCACAGAATTAATCGAAAAAAGTATCCTTTTGGATCCGTATATTGGTTGCAGATAATCTGGTATTTATTCATAATAAAATTAATTTTCTCCCTAATTTAACCGAGGACATTATAAAAAGACACCTCCTTGTCGAAAAAAGAATTCGTCGTGAAGTGCGAAAGCTTTTTCAAATGTTACATTTCTATATAATTTTTGTGAAGGTACAATCATTTCAAGCATTGCCCCCACTAACACACCTAGTATGTTCAAATAATGTCTGTTTGAAGCGGAGGAGGAAGCGCTTGCCAATTTTTTTTTTCCATTCCACATTTAATTCTGAGGTAATGCTGTTTTTTTTTTTTTTTGCTGGGCAATGCAACCCATTTATATTTCCAATTAAACTTCCTTCATTCACTTTCTCTATCAACATTCACATACAGTATGTACATACATACATTTAACGAACCACTGATGCCGCATTTACATACCGCTTTGTGCAATACCCAAAAAGGACCAAAAACAACAACAATTCATTCAACAGATCGCTTAGTATTTTTTTTGCATATGTACATAGATAGTGCTTTGAATTTGCCACACCACCGAATTCCACAATGAATATTTGCATACGCATTAAAAGCAGAACTCTCGCACAAATTTACATACCACAAATACACATGCAAATGTGTAACGAAATCTAAATCGAACAAACTACAAAATAGATAAATGAAAGTCCTGCACAAAACGACCAATTGATATAGACACGAAATAGAATAGAAAAAAAGCGGAAAAATACCAATTGCACCAATGAAAATTTTAAATTTTTTGTTTTCATGCAGATATGTGTGTGGTGCCCCCGTGCGAGTACAGTGTCGAAAATATGCAGTTTGTTGTAATCTCTCAGTTTCTATTTATGCAGTTTTTGCACCAACTTAAGCTGCAGAAATATTTGTGCAAATAAAAATATGTCCATTGTATTTTTGGATATATGCATAATCGGACCATATTCACATAGCGTTAACGTAGCTGATAAAAGGAGCATAAGTCGGAATTTTAACTCATTTGATTGGAAAAGTTTTGAAGAGGCAGGAGGTTAAGTACATTACGACATATATAAAAAAAAAAAAAACCGTTAAAAATATCTGCATGCTCAGCATATGAAGATTTCTCTGCATCAGCGCGCTGTCTTCAGAGTTGTCAATAGAGGATGATCAAAGAACTGCGGCAGTTTGGATTTTAACTATTTTAATGAGCATATACTAGGAATTTATTACTAAATATTCTTCTTCTAAATACACTCTCCCCATTTTCCTGTATACAACTTTGTTAAGTTGAGCCAGAAGTTCTACGTACTTCACGCGACAATCCACATTTGTTGGTACCCTTGGCCTATGCGAGCAAAGTCATAAATTTTCCATAGAAGAGCTCGCTCTCTCGAAAGCTTCCAAAGCCCATTTCAGCTTGGTTCGATGCAGCCCATATTTCCGCGCCATATAAAAAAGACAGGCATAATAAGAAATTTGTTTGATTGATTTTTGTTCAACGGGAGAAGGCTTTGCTTTTCAATAGCCCATTCAGCAGCTGTTGGCAAGAGTCATTCCTCACCACGATGTAGAGAACAAAGGTGGCGCCCATCTCGTACCGCTATGCCGCTCTCAGTAAATTTGACAGAATCGCTGCCTGCATTTTGTCACACTTGATTCTTTACGTTTTTCTTGCAAAATTTTGTCTTTTTCTTGCATTCTTGTTGGCGTTTTGATATTCCTCTTTCGCAACTGCAGCAGAGTGATGTCACCCAAAATTTACTCTCCGGTGGGCAAAATCTTGTATTCCGTCATTCTTGATTCCTCACTTCGTCTCCAGTCTAATATTATTCTTTGTTTTTATGCCTGACCTTAAATAACCAAAATCTTTAACTACTGCAAAGTTATAACTATCTACAGTAGCGTGTGCCTCAATATCCGAAAACTTTTTGTTTGTTGCCAAAAGGTGCCCATACTTTATCTTGTATTCGATCACCTCCAGACTAACCTCTCTCTATTGTGTCAAAAGCGGATTTTAAATTGACGAAAACGTGGTCTGGGTCTTTTCCAGGTTTTGATGAGCTATGAAAATGTAGCTATCTGTGGATTTTCCGACCTGAAGCCACTCTGAAAGGTCCCAATCAGTTCGTTCATAAAAGGCTTCAGTTTTTCCCACACTTTCGTCTTTGGGACCTTATACACAATTTTACATAACAAGGTTTATCGCGCGGTAATCTCCCGCAGATTTTCCATTCAGCTGACTTTCCGTCGGCTCCGGAGGGTTGTTTTTTCTACGCCGCATTATTTCTGTTCTCATCTCGTCGGGATCGAATGGAAATATGTGAGCTTTATCCTCATGCATTAGTTGAGGTTCAATTCGTAATATCTTAAGTGTACTCTGGGCAGTAGTTCTTTGCACCAACGCCTTCTGCCTATCGTTACTTTTTCTTCAAAATTCAGCTCTCTTCTTTTCTTGCTATCACTGAACTTTGTTCGGGCGCTGCATGGTCATTTATATTAACGAAGACGAGTCGGTGTTGGCTCCTTGGATGCGCGTAGAGAGCGCATGAAGGGCATTTTTCGTCAATCACAATATGACTTGCTTACAAACAAAGTGTTGGAGTATTTGGCCAACCGTTACTCCTACACCAAATTTGTGCACCGTCACGCTGAAAAATTTGTGTAGCTTTGCTCCACCAATCGTATTTTGGGAACTACGGTGACGTCGGCCTTATAGTAGCATTACTACGCTCGCAATGTATTTCCTTCCGACTATTTTCTGTGTCCAAACGAAGGGGCTTGGCAATGGCGCCAGTAAGAGTTTTGAATCGTATGAAGAGGACATCGCTGAAATAAATGCTTGTTTTGGGAATCTTGATGAGTCGCTTGAAGAATGGAATACCACCAACCCTAACATCGAGTTGTGAGCCACCTGTGCACAAACGGATAGACCACTTCCTATATCTTCTCATTACCACTATGCCCTTGAAGGTAGGAATGCCATGCGGATGTTATGCAACTGCACTGAAAAAACATAGGTATGTATATCTGGGCAGCACTGAAACCTTCATATCATTCGTGATTCCAAATAATTCATATAAAAAACTGGTAGAATTTTTAACAAAATTACAGAATTCTGATTCGAATTTTGTTCGAAATATTCATTCCTGTAAAATAATATATCGACCCATTTGCGCAAAATTACCGTAGGTTACATTTTTTACGAAACTCACTTTTTATTTTTTTGAGGGAACAAGAAAAAAGCAAAGCAATTAAAATTTCATATGTGCTAGTTTTGATTTAGAAAAAGTTTTGAACCCTCCATTCGGAAAACAAATAACCCTTTTTTACTCAGGAAGATATGTCTATGTATTATAATTTTAGCGGTTACGAAAATGCCACAAGAAATGTAATTTTTTTTTTGTGGGGTGAACGTGATGGTAAGCGGGGCTGCAATGAAATATGCACCGTACTTTATAAATATTTACTTATCGTTGACGAAAGAGGTATGTACAGCTGGTGACATAAATCTTTATTGCGACAGTTGCGCTGGTCAAAAATTCTTCGACCTTCGTAAGTGAGATTAAGATAACATATTTACTTGCAGGCCATACTAAGACGCCAGCTGATTCTGTGCATAGTACAATTGAATTTTTTGTACCAAATCGTACTATTTGGGCGCCTAGTGAATGGCCCATAATCATTCGCAATGCACGAACTAACCCTTCACGTTACCACTGCATCAAAATTGACCACTCTAAGTTTAAAAACTGGAAGTCTTTTGCAGATGTTTTGTTACCCAACAAAATTAAAATAAACTTAAATGAGCGTCGTATATCCGCGGATGTCTAATGGCGATTTCGTTTCTACAAAAAATGCTGCCTTCTCATCGCCATCTTCTTAGTGTTTGTGCGTAGAGGGCAGAGAGAAGGTTGCATTTTTTGGTAGAAACGACATGCGCATAAATTTCCACGTTCGCAACATACCTTTTTTGGTGGTGAAAATATATAACTAGAGATCACTCTTTGATGCGAAAATGCGAAAGGCAAAAATGAGCGCTTTGCTTTGCACAAAAGCGTGACCAATGTAGTTGCTTTGGCTTCGAAATTTCAAACAGTTCAGCCACAGCGCCGTCTCAAATATTCGTTGCGCTTCGTTTGTGCTGTCGCTTTAACTGCCGAACGATGTGCGAACAGCACAGCACAGCACAGTTTTCTCGCTCTTTGCATTTGAGTCAGGGTTTTAGCTGTGCGTTTGTGCGAAACGTTCATATGTTTGTTGTAAAATACTGTCGAATATTTCACATTTTTAATAGCTGCGTATCATGCGGTCCGCTTGAATCCAACGACGGAGTAAAATTTAGTAAAGAACCGTTGCCTTCGGTGTTTTTGGTCTCAATGCGCCCCTTATTATTTTAGGCTTGGTACACCTCCTTTAGTTAGTTAGTTCCCTATTTAAGAGCGGTACACAGTACTATTGTACTAGAAAATATACTCCGACTAGCTGCTTAGTTCAGCTTGTGTATTGAGCTGAAGGTAAACACTGAAACTATTGTCTTGCGTATCCTAATCTCAACAATAGGACCCTAACTATCTCCCCGTCTAATATGAACCAACATAGTATTTAGCTCGTTACGTTACAACTAATTGGAGGTTTTCCTGCTAGCGATAGTTTACTAAGTTCCAGTGTTTTGGGCTTTCCCTTAATTAGCATCAAAAAACCGTATTTGCCGGGCGCACGCCAAATCCCTAATTTCCAAAATAAACTCTGTAGCTTATATACCAAACAAAATTTTAATAACGTTAGATATTTCCTTTCTAATCGAAGCCGCCAAATGCAAGTACAAGCCAATACAATGTAGCACATATCTCACCACATTATCCACCAATTTCGGCGCGTGCATACGCTGTCACAATTTTGCAAAGAGTTTCTTTTTTTTCGTCTACACAAGCGGGTACGTATTTGCATTGCCTACAGATTTCGTTAGTTTCGAAAATAATCAGAGGCAGAAGCGACAACGGCGGTTACCCTTTTGTCGCTCCCAGCGTGCACAACCCGCATTAGCAACGGTAAATGGCATTTGTGATTGTATTAGTGCAAACGAAATTTGACAATTTTAGTTTTTTCGGAACGACAACAATTGCCGCGAGGGAAGCGAAAAGCGCACGGCGGGATGTGCCCCCAATAAGCAGCGTGAAAATGTGCGCAAAATATTTCCATGTGTGCTCGCTTGTGTTCGTTCGACCAGCATTTCGTTAGCATGCGCTCGTTCGCTTTGAAAGTTTTGTAATTTACGAGCGTTTGTGGCGGTGCGCGCAACCCATTGCCAATGTGCGGTTATGTTAGCATACTTTTAGGCGTGAATGCTCCGTGTTTGCACTAATTGTTTGGCACAAGTGTTGCGCCAGCTATGCAAATGCTCATGGGAATTTTGGCATTTACAAATGCGCATATTGACTAATGCACATACAGTCACATGCACGCCACACACACACACACACACACAAATACACTCATACTATTTATTACACGCCTACATGTGTGCATACAAAAAGTGCAAGTTGGAGTGCATGTAGAATGAGAATGTATTGTGCTGGTTGGTTGGTAAATGTGGCGATGCTAGGGACATACTATGTACTTACATAAATGCCAATTTTCCGTGCATTTGTTTAACATTTTTATATACTCGTATTTAGTAATGGAAGTTACTTTGTGTATTTTGTAAAAAAAGTACTCGTATGCACTTTTATTATAAGCATCTTCATATACCTAAAAACGATCAATGCACTTTGAAGGGAGTGCCAGCTTTGAAAACCAGCACTAAACAACTATTCATAGATACTTCCTGCACGCGATAAAATATTTGTGAGGCAGCCTAGTGAAAGGCCTATCGCAGCAGTGTCTTATTGAGTGTGGGTAGCTTTAAACAAAGAAGCAGTCGATATGCTACTCACCAGCTTTCTATCCTTTGAATATTCAAGTCGAGTAGACCACAAGTAAATGCCTGATTATGGCAACGTAACGTAACGTAGAGGCTATCTAGTAAAAATTCTCTTAAATGGATGTTGCTTATATTTGGACAGGCAAAACTTAACGTAACTTAATTCCACGTCGAATTTGATTTTCTAAGTTCTAAGTTACGTTAAGTTAAGTTAAGTTGCCAGAATCAGACTTACCTTAGTAAAGTGAAAAATGGATAAACTGGATATCAAAGAAAGATCTACTCACACATAAGAAAGCTTGTTAGAAAAGCCAAAAATACAGACAATAGCCAAAAAAAATGTACATAAGAAATTCGATTCTTGAATTATATTGCATCATGCGTCAATATGCTTTGTGGGCAAATCATGGCTGCGCCTCCCTTATGGCTTCTACGTGGCTTTCAAAATTGGTGGTTTTTACGGATATGCGCCAGCATTTCAATGATTCAACTGTTATAATTATGATGCATGGAGCTCATTCGCGCTTTTTAGGCTAAACTGAAAGTTATTGGTAAAGATATTCAGGCATATTCATAGTCGAAATAAAGTCGACTCTAAATTTAATAGCAGATTTTTAGCAGATATAAAAATGAGGTGTCACAGGGAAGGCCTCGTCCATCGGGTGTGCAACATAGCTTTAGTTCCATGAAAGGAGATGCCACATGTTAGAAAATCGAATTCAAAATTTCTCTGCCCCAGAGGGTTGCGTTAAATATTTAACACCAAGTCAGTCATAAAATCTGTATCGGTCGTTCGGTTTTAAAAGATGATCGACCTGTAATTATCGCAGGAGATTTCAAAGTCAACTTTTCGCTGGCCAAATCTGATGCACTGACAAAATTTATTAAAGTAAAATTTTCACTGGAAATGGTAAATGGTAGAAATGGTCCAACAACCAATGGAGCGGCTGCCATTGATGCGTTTTTTTTTCAGAAATGCTAATAATATTGAAATCAAACGTTTCATATCTTACTTTAGTTACCACAATCTATTAGTTAATGTTGTAGATATGGATGTTTTCCTAGGCCCATATAATAATTAAACATTGCAGTTGGTTTTAAAAAATAAAAAATTAAAGGCAGTTAAAAAAAAATCATTAAATATGTTTTTTGTATATTAGAACATATGTATATGTGTATGTAAATCGCACATTTCCATCTTTCTGGCATTTCCTCTATTAAGTTTCACTTCTTCCGCGGGTAGGGACCACACGCACTGAGCTTTTTTTTTTTTTAAGTTTCTCACGATAGGAGTCATCCAATGTCTCCAAGAATGATGATAAGTCATGACTTCTTTTTGGCATGTCATGGCAACATTAAATAATTATTTGGAAATAATGGCACGTGTCTGTATAAAGATTCGCCGGCCCTGTCCTACCTCGTATTGTCCTGGTAAATGAGTGGCCGTAGCGATTACTATTTACAATGCACACAATGCAATAAATGAAGATAGATTGTGGGCGGTGTCACGCCCATTTTTCAAAATTTTATCGTAATCGTATTTTTTGCTAAATAATTATTACAAACATCAAATTTGAATGCCGGCCACTGTGGTGTAGTGGCAAGCAGTGCACGATTCCACTCCGCAGGGCCTGCTCAAAGCAACATCGCAAAAAAATGTAGAAAAAAGGTTTTTTCTTAACAGCGGTCGCCCCTTGGCACGCAATGGCAAACCTCCGAGTATATTTCTGCCATGAAAAACAGCTTCCGATGAAAATATAATCGCCGTTCGGAGTCGGCGTAAAACTGTAGGTCCCTCTCATTTGTGTGACAAAATCAAGGCGGACGCCAGAAATCGGAGGAGAAGCTTGTCCAAACACTAACATTTGTGTAAGCGCCAATCTATGTATTATTATTAATTTTGAAAAAATTAGATTCAGTATTTACTAATTTCTCGCAGATTTCGTATTTCTCCAAGTTACTGTTATACGGGATGCGGGCGTGGTTATTGTCGGATTTTAAAATTTTCAGCCGTTTGTCTTAAAAAGAATAAACATACCAAGGTTTGTTAAGATATCTGAATTTTTTACTCGAGTCATTTTGCGCAGAGACGGACACACAGATGGACAGATAGTCACCGTTCAATCGATTTCTTTTTTCATTATGATCATTTATGTATGTATACATTTGTCTATATCTGTCTTAATTCATTTTGTCTATTACAAACAACCGTTATGTGAATTATAATATCCTTGTGTACAAGTGCGCTCGGGTATAAAAAGTCTAAAAAGGCAAAGAAACCACAGTTATCACCAAATAAGGCAGTTCAAAGACAAACATTGTGTTGCGCCTTCATTGATGAATTTTTAGGAAAAAATGGGTTATCACTTTTATTTACAATTTATTTTGTTAAGCCAAGTAAAGGCATTTAAATTCTTTAATGCTCATTATTACCAATTTTCCTGTGTAAATCTAAATCTTAAATCCCTTATGAATCCCTTAATATGCACCCGATTACAAATTTCTGTTGTAAACATTTAATTGGTTTCGTCTGACAGTTGACTACTGGCTGTTATTTAACTCCACCAACAGCGACACAAAACCCCGTCAAGCATCATCAAGCACATAAAAATATACAGGAAAAAGCACTTTGTTGGACAAAAGGCCGAGCAACGCGAGTGGTTGGAGCAGTCTGGCGGGTATTAGCCAAACGCACTTAGAAGTACACGCGATACAAGCAAATGCATTACATACATATGCATGCATCCATCCGTAAATATGTTCCAGTAAACTCAAACATACATATTTACTACTTGATGTTGATATGTGTGAATACGCGCCCTTTGACACTAAAACCCACTCATACGTAAATATGTCTATGCATACGCTTGTAACTCTGCTCAGCCGCCATAACACCACCGCATTTTGTGTGGCTGCAAAATCACGCACTGGCGAATGTAGCAAACAGAAATGTTAAAAATACTCATAAAATAATATTTAATAACACAAGTAATTTTTAGAAAAAAAAACGGACTTCAACTCTCATATAAAAAAAAATATATATATATATATATATATATGGTCCAAAGTTATGCGGTAACGTACATAAAAAAAAAAAAAAAATATTCCGACGAACTGAAACCTCCTCCTTTTTTGGAAGTCGGCTAACAAAAAGCACCGATAAATGTATGAGTCCGAAATTTTGTCCACATATTTGTAATAACGTTGTATATGAGCTCCGAAAACATGGATGTATTGACGATTTATTTTAAAGTGTACCTCCCATACAAACCTAACCTTAAAAATGCCCTAAAGAGCAAAGCAATAAATATATATGATTCCGAAATTTGCCCATATATTTTTAATAACGTTATGTGGTAACCATCAAAAATTGGACGATCGACAGGGGAAAAAGTGCGAAAATTGTGTGTCCGTTTTTTAAAATTTCACAGTCTTCTAAGGCAAAAAAGGCACATTTTCTGCCCTTTAGAACTTTTTCCGACAATTAGATGATTGCTTAAAACAATAATATTATGAAATACGTTAGCTGGACAAGTACAAGAAGGCACATTTTGCGACGTGTAAGGGCAACATTTTTTCGGAACAAACGAAATCACCATTAATCACCTCAAAAAAGCCACAAATCCTGCAGGTCTTTATAATTAACATTAAACAAAAAAGCGGCAATTTGCCAGATGTTTCGCGAGCATTTATCCAAAATTCCCGAGAAGTGGTTATTTGATTGATATCACTTTTTCAACTTAATGTCATGAATTTTACATCTTCAAATAAACATATTCATGGAACCAGAATTAAGTGTTTTCATTTCTAACAAAATGGTAGCCAAATCACGTTATGGCTTTACATACTTTTGCGTTGCCTTGTTCATATATATTCTTACCTGTAATGTAACAGGCCGTAACAACAAAAATTCGAAAATTCTTTATCTGTTGCTTCGCGTGACCTTCTCGCATTTCTGGTAATCCGAATGAAAGAGTTTTCAAATATTAAAAAATGCATAGCAGTGTTGTACTGGAAAACTTTATGATGTAACGAATAATGAAGAATAAAATAATATTTGAAAATACCAAATAAAAATAATATTTGAAAATACCAAATAAAAATATTATTGTAAACAAGTATTTAAGTAAAAAATGCAAATATGTACATATTTTGTATTTTGTATGTTAAATATTTGTGTCTTAAATCCGTACTTAACATCTCTGGGAGCAAAAGAGCTGTATATGTATGTACATATGTATGTACGTAACGCAACGCGATGCTATGATTAGGTGAATTCACACACAAACCCAATAAGCTATTAATGTGCGAACGCTGACTGAGAAGCTTCACCTTTCATTGGCCACGACACTTAACTTTCCTTTGCCTTGCCTACTTCTGCTATGCTTTGGCACTTCTGAGAAGCGTTGCCAGGTTGACGTTTTTAACGTCATTTGGACGTTTTTTGTACCCTGTTGACGTTTGGACGTTTTTTGTGTAAAAAATTACGTTTTTTAACTTCCTAGTAATTTTTCTTTGTTACTAAATCTTATAAGTGGAACTGATTTGGAATTATTTCCTTCATAAATCTTCACAATCTTTGTGTTTTGCTGCAGCTGCTTCAAAAGATTTTTTCTGGATTGTTGGGCTAAGGATTCCGTGTTCAAAGGCTGGTTGTGTAAACACTTGAGGTTACGAGGCTTGCTTTAATGTTTGCAATTGCACATTAAAAGCCAATTCAGGAAGAGCCGATCTATTCCAGCAGGCACGTTCGCAAAAGCATCAAAAAGGCTGTGCAGCAAAAAACGTTAGAAAAAAGTACGCGACTTTTTTAAGACTGAAATATTAGGTGCATTCAATAACTTTTCCAGTAAGTACTTGCAGCGAGAGCGTAAAAGAAAAATGGGGAGTAAAATGGAGAGCAAGAGAAAATTTTCAAAAAAAGTTATTGAACGTCAAACTAGTAAAAACTTGCAACTTAAGCCATTTTGACACTTTCTGCCGGTTAAGTTTTGACGTGCAATTTTCTTTTTAATTGGGAATAGTTCCCATCGTCATAAAAATAAAAAATATACAATAGATTTAAAATTTTCATCCATATTTTCATTCCACTAATTATGTTTCATCAAATCATCCTCTTAAACAGTTTGTTTACATTTGAATTTGAAACATAACCTTACTTTATGACTCCTGCAAATTCCTGCCAGTAAAATTTTTACTTGCAAGAATTTTCTGCTCTCTCGGTTTGTTACGCTCTCGAATTCGCTCGCTCTTGCAAATATTTTGGGTTATTTAATGCATTCCCAGTAAAAACTTGCAAGTACTACAACAATTCGTAACATTTTTTTGATACTGAATGGACCTATTGCTATGCTCCTTCTTAGCAGAACGTAATTTAGCATTTTCGACAACCGAGCCCCTAACCAAATGTCTACAAGAAAAAAAAAATATTATTAAAAATCAACGCGATTATTGAGCCCCTTTAAACTTGCACATTATTGCCCTGAAATTTAATGGGCTATCAAACTGCATAATCAAAAAAAAAAATTCTAAAAACTCTGAATAAAAAGTTGGAAATCTAGCAGAAAATTTGCAGATTGTTTAAAATTTTTGCACAATTTTTGTGGATTTATATTTTGTTTGTTAATGAGCTTCGCTTTTATGGAAAAATAATAAACATTAAATAAACGAAAGAGAAACACCGATCAAAATATTGATGACTTAATCAGCTGATCACAAGTGTATGTATAAAATGATTTTTATATTAACGACCAGTTTACAATGAATTTTAAATGTGCTCTGTCGAAATGGCATTTTAATATATGTACACTACGTACATATCGAGCCCTAATCGCCAAAATAACGTAAGCGACAAAAAATTTTTTTGATGCAGAAATGCATCTAAATGCTCTAGGAATATTTCCGCATCAAAACGAAAATTTTGAAAAAATGTCGCTTACGTTATTTTGGCGGTTAGGGTTAGGGTATCTACCTTTGTATACAATAAAAGTTTAATAAGAACAATTTTTTGTACATCCATTTGAAAAAGACGTTTTTGGGTAGGAAATGACGTTCTTTCAGACCAAGAGGGACGTTTTCTCATGCCGAAGACCTGGCAACACTGCTTCTGAGCTTACGTTGCTCATTATCCTTAAGAAAATTTAGTGCTAAAGCACTCGTTGCGTTCTACAAATTTCTGAACTATCTCTGAACTGCTGCAAATCGGCTGCAGAGAGGGACAATTGAACCTTGCGGTGTGCTAGTTGCGTTGTCCTCAAAGTTGCTCACATTTAGCATGTGAAAGCTGAGAATCAATTGCATAAATTCTCACTTCTCGTACAATACGAAAATAGCTCCGCGGGAAGACCTCCGACTCGAACATCGTTGGTCGTGATTTCAAATCGTGTGGAGGCAGTCGTGATTTTCAAATCTTATAAATTTAAATTGTTGAGTTCCGCTGAAAATTTTAAGAGAAATAGATCAAACTTAATGTAAGTAAAATTAAAAAAATAAACAAATATTATATAAAATGCAATCTTTAGAAGAAAGAAAAAAACGCAAAAATATCAAAAAATCGATATTCACGGTTTTTTTCCTCATAAAAACTTATTGTCCCAGACCTGTCCAAAAGTGAACCAGTGCAGAACGAGTTCAAAAGTTCTGCACAGTGGGCAGTTGCCACTTCGTAGGACATCGCGATGTTAAAAAAGGCAAGACAGAAAGCATTGATTTGGGATATATGAAGGACCATTACCGTCCTTTTTCAAGTTAGTTCGGCGCTAGTTGCAGCATTCTTACTACTTAATTGTGCGTTTGGTGGCGTGTTCGTTTGGGCGTGTTTGTTTGGGCTTAAAATCATCCCCATATACCCATATACGAGTACATATGTCTGTACGTCTGAATGAATGCCTGCTTTGCCGTCTAGGTTGTCTTTTCTTCTCATCCTCCCCACGTGGATGTTTGCAATTTCTATACGTTCGCGCTTAATTCCACCAATTAATTTTCATGATGATCCGAGAAATTAAAATCACTCAAATTGCGTGGCCTGGAATATAACTAAATATATAGACATATGTATATTCACATATAGAGATATTTATGTATATATGTATGTATTCAACGGCAACCACAAACGATGGCGATGAGTGTTGCAGATGACGGCTGCTGTAACCACAACGCCACCATCCTCATCCTCATCCTCATCCTCATCCTCATCACAATTACCATTACCACCTCTACTCATTCTGTTGCTCAATGCACTCAGCGTTGATGTCAGTTAGCAACCAGCAGCGTAACACCCTCAGCTATGCATGAAAATCGCATCAAGTAAATCCCTTTGAATATGCCGCTGCGTCCAAAGTAGGTCGTAGGCATCCTTTTATCAGCGCCAATGTGCCACTTAGTGATTTATGTCAAATATGTACGTACATACGTGTCGAAAGTGCGCGCCATTTTCTGCTTTTAGCGCACTTTTATTCCTTTCGAGCCCTCCATGTAGGTACTTTGTGTTTTAGCTTTGCCTAGCTCCCCAGGCAACCAACCACTCTTTCGCTAGCTGTGCTGATGCGCCAATAATTTTTACTCCAACAATGACTGCAAGTGAAATTTGGAGTAGGGAAAACCATACATACCTACATACATATATACACATTGAACTGTTGACAATGGCCTTCTATGTGTAAATTTCAAGTAATTAAAAGGATTGCTAAGGATTTCACTTTTTCAGTTAATCTTTGCAATTAGAGTTTGTGATTTAAGCTTATTTTTTTTGTTTTTGATGACGCAAGACTTCTAAACATTTGCATAGTTCATCGTAAATTATCAAAAAAAATTTAAAAATTAAATAAAATATATTTTTAGCAGGGACCCAGGGAGACAACCTCCCAGGACCAGGGAGATACACTCAGCAGTCCTGCACACAAGCCTTTAGCGAGACTCTAGCAAAAGGTCAATAGGCGAGCTTTATTCCTCACCGAAAACCATATATTTTCTCTGACGCACTAGAGTAAGTTAGGTCAAAATTTCTTGAGAGAGTGACTCCCCTACACTTAGGTCAAAGTCAAGCCCATTTTTACGCAATCTTTGTACCCCTAAGATGCTGTGGCGCTCACTGGGGATAGAACCATTTCGTTGACGCAGTGAACTTTGAAAATTTCTATTCTCAAGTTACATACCTGATGACAGTACGAATGGAAATTGTGATAGCGAGGTTTTAGTTTTTTAAACTATAATTTTATTATCATAAGAAAGCCACATAAGCCCAGCACTTTCACAGAAGGATAAGTTCGTTTGCTGCTTATATGCGGCTGTAGTTTAGAAGTGGCCATTGGTATACCTACCATGTCCTTCCCCGGAAGGATAGGGGCAGTCATACCGTGTTCCTCGCCAATTCGTCAGCTCTGCAGTTGACCTCAATACAATGCTAGGCCATCTCGTTTAGAGATCTGCGCCATTCAGTAAGAGACTTTGTATTGTCTACACATAAGTCTAGAGGTTCCAGGGTTGCTTTACTGCCACATCATATAAGGACCTATCTTTTCTCTTTGGTGCCGAGTGACCACCTGCATGGCCAGCACCGCTGCCTGGGGTACATTGCAGTGGTCAGGAAGCCCTACTCCTTGACTTTTCCGTTGGTCTTGAGTTATCAGTATACATGTTTGCAGCGCTGCGTATGTCGTGAGGTCTGGTGTTCCATCGCCATTGAACCTAGGATTTTTGAGTGATCGAATATACCATGAGTCCAGGAATACACCGATCACATCTTTATATGGGAAAAGTGCTGTGGTGGCTACTTTGATGCATTTCATTGTGTTGTCAATCCAGAGTAACTGTCGAGAATTACTTCGAGATACTTTACTGTACGTCTAAACACTGTGTAGCTAAATAATCGAGTTAGGGAGTGTAAGAACCAGTACTTTGAACCATCTGCGAAAAGAAGTAGTGCAGTTTTAGCTGGCTTGACCTCAAGACGGCAGTTTTTGGTCCACGTAACTAGTGAAATAAGAGCGGCTGACATGAGATCGCACAAAGTTTAAAGAAATTTTTTCTGTATGATAACCGCAACATCATCGGCATATGCCACAGCTTCAGTTGGTTCACCGTCAATACCCATAGGAGTGGAGAGAGAACGCCCGCCTTGAAAGTGTCCCTGCTGAGAGACCTGTGAGTTGTTTACTCCCCAGTTCCGAGCTTACCCCTGGCATTACTTAAATGTCGTAATTTATATTGAGGCCAACCCGTTCTATTGTTGTGATGGGCCAAGTATTGATTCGACGCAAGGAAGAGAAAGACGTATCAGCGCTATTATTCGTTAATGTCACTGGGGCAGGAAGCGCTAGTCATTCCACATCTCCGTTCACTTATGTCGAATAAAAGGTTGAAATATTTATTTTTACTATATTGGATATTTCCGGAAGGAGCTGCGCCCGGTTTTTAATATTTCCAAGCTTCCATAATTCAATTAACGCTAAATTTTTCCAGTGTCATGCAATATAAGAGTTTTAGATCATATTGGAGCTCCCAGCCCCTTTTGCATTAACTAAAAAATTTGTTCACAAGAAAATTCTATTTGTGTGGCAGAGACCACAGAACATTTCACAATATATCGTCGCTTAAAGTACAAAACCGCGTATCAACAAAATGCAAAACCGCGTATGTAAGGTTGCATAAACTATTTTCTAGAGAGTAACAACACTCATTTTTCAAAATGGTTCTCTCTTTTATAAAGCAATCGCCCTTCTGGCTAGTATATTTCACGAGAAATGGATAAGGATTGAGCCAAGAGCTTGTGTGAGCAAATCCAATTTTTGGCAGCAAATTTCAGTTACGCGGTTTTGCAGAATGACGATACGTGGTTTCGTACTTTAAACGACGATACGCATTATGAAAGTATCAGTAGATAAGCAGTCGGGGGACTTATACATTTTCAATGCCATCTACATATGTAAAATTTTCACAAAAACTACTTTCCTATATGAGAACTCATCTAGGACTAACATCACTGATATGAACTCTAACTTTGCAATCCAATAGTAACTTCTACTCACAAATTATTTAAAAGTTTAACATTAAAATCGCCGATGACACCTTAGCCTTAGCTGAATTTTTATATCAGAAGCTCATTTTTGTGAGCTGTTTTATATCAGAAGCTCATTTTTGTGAAGATTTTAAATAGAGGTTATTGAATATAAGTCCGCGTTATGCAAATTCAACACCAAATAAAAACTATGTTTATAAACAGAAAAAGGGTAAAATACTAATTACTTATGTTCTTCCTTCTTCTTTTTCAGCGCTGACGGCAATTACGAAGTGACAATAATGACAAAAGCAATTTTACATCACACCGGCAAAGTGGTGTGGAAACCGCCCGCCATTTATAAATCATTTTGTGAAATCGACGTCGAGTATTTTCCATTCGATGAGCAAACGTGTTTCATGAAATTCGGCTCATGGACATATGATGGTTATATGGTGAGTAAAACCCGAAGAATCAAGTGAAATACGAGGGTGATTTGACTATTCAGTACCTTTTCGAATTTTTCTCATAGTATTTAACATAAAATCATACTCGAGCAAAATATTTCCCACGGGAAATGCTTCCTTAAGCTTTTAAAATATTTCATATGAACGTGTACATAAATAGCAACTAGTCGTCGCTGTAAAAACATCTATCGAAAACTTGAAAAAATTTTCTGCTGCGGTATTTGTCTTCGTACAAAAACATCGATAGTATCGATGTTTTAATTTTTTATTAACATTGGTATTTTTTTAGAATATTTATTCGTTGCTGATTTGGGGTTAGCAAGAAATATAGAAATATAAAAATCAAAGCGTAATAAACTCATAGGCCCGTAGTTATAGTCAAAATAAAATCAACTCTAAAGTTAAAATCAGCCTTTTTGACATAACTTTCAATAGGATATCTGTCAAAAATACCTGCTTTTAACTTTCAGAGTCGACTTTATTTTAACTATAACTACGGGCCATAATCTTTTACAGTTTTGCTCAATTTTAACGTAAAAGTGTACGAATAAGTGTTTACTTATAAAAAGGGATTTTGTAAGTGCCATTCGATCTCTTATAGGGAAAATTGACACTAAAAAACTGAAGTAGGTACCTTGCATTATAGCTTTAAAGAGCAAATGTTTAATTTATTTAATAAGACATTATTTATAACACAAATGAATTGTGTTGTTGCCTTATGTATATTTCTTATATTAATTTTAATTTTCCATTAATTAATAAATAACTTCCAATATTCAATGTGATCTTAAATTCAACTCAAATGAATTGTGTCATTGCCACATTTACACATTTTCATTTTAAATTAGCAGACCCGGCGAACTTCGTCCCGTCCTAAATTAATTTTTGTTTACGGAAATATTTTAATATTACGGTTTGGTGCTTGTCAGAACGCATATTTCCATTGCCGTCTTTAATAACCTAACGAAAGTGTATGTTCGTGAAGAAGTTCTTGAAATTCTCCAATGATCTGGCGTTTCACAGGCAACACCGGTTTTCAATTTTTTTTCTTTACAAACCTTCTACAGATAGAGAGAAACAAAATGAAATAAAAACAAAGCAAATCCGTTGAGCCATTCTTGAGTTATGCAATAACACAGTAACACAGCAATTCATGTTTATATGTAAAGATTATTTTGAGTGGTGGCAACCCTGTTCAATTTTTTTTATCAAATTTGTTTATACATTCTCAGTGAAGTACATTATTACGGCTTATCTAGATTTAATTTTTGTTTTTGATATTTGAAGTATATGACAACACCGGGTTCCCATTTTTTCTTTACATTCATTCTACAGACAGAAAGGCACAAAATGAAATAAAAGCGAAGCGAATCCCTTGAGCCGTTATTGAGTTATTTGATAACACATGAAACAAACCATAAAAACTTTCGAATAGCGGCAACCCTGCCAAATTTTTTTTCTGAATTAGTCGTTCTTTATACATTTATAATTAAATTTTTTTCTCATATCGCAGTTATCTGGCAACACCGTTTCTCCAATTTTCTCATTACAAACGCTCGAGAGACAGAAAGACACAAAATGAAATGAAAACGAAGCAAATCCTTTGAGCCGTTCTTGCGTGATGCGATAACACACGAACAGCAATTCATTTTTATATATAAAGATTAAGAGTAAAGATTAAGTAAAGATTAATTAATGGATAGCTTTTAAATAATTAATCTAACTTGTTAAAAAATTATACTGTTTTTTAATTGATTTGGAGTTCAACTTAAAAAAAAAGTCATATATTCCAAGAAAAGTCGATAGTATCGATACCATCGATGTTTTATTGGCAAAAGCATCGAAAAATCAGTAGCTTCAAGCATTGATGTTTAGCAGCACTACAACAAACATCTGTTAATACATTAAAAAAGACGTTCACTAAAAAAAGACATGAGCTTGCTTCACGTATTTCTCCTGGGCTAAGGCCAGCAGGTATTGAAAATGGTCACTTCCCATGTAACGGTAGTTTGCGTAATACAAAATCTGAGATATTTTAGCAACTATCTGCTGAAGCTAATTCACAAAAAATTTATATTTACAATAATCACCTAGCAAAAAACAATTTGAATATTCATTTAAACGCTTAAATGTCTCGTAACCGCGTAAACTTCTTAAATAAACAGGTTTTCCATACAAAATTTTGTAAGTTTACGAGGTTTACGTGGTTTTGAGGCATTTAGATGAATTGCCTCAATAGTATTATATTTTTTTTTTTTTTTAATATATATGTTAGCACGACATATGTTTACGTAGCATATTAAAATAATATTAGGATTACCGGACTGCCAATAGATCAAAATGCTGAAGTTGTGACGCGTGTAGAACAAACCGTGAGAACAACAAACGGACAAAATATGTCACGTTGAGGTAAACAACTTCACCTGTGGGAAGCGCATTGTCAGCAAATTCCATTCACGCTGCAGCAAGGCAAACGTAGGTCTAGCGGTAATAAAAATAAATACTTTGTAATTATCAGTTCGTATTTAGAATACAATAAAGGAGCGCGGCTCCCTAAAACATATATTTTTTTGACTTACTAAGCAAACTTTGTAGAGTTGTTCACTTTGGTTCAATAAAAAATGTCACATAACGGTAATTTGGAGAAATAAAAAAAACGGCAGGAAGTCAGTAACTTACGTAGGAATTTCTTTTAAAATTTAGACAAAATTTTATAATTATCTCTTAGCTATAGATTCGGGTTTATAAAATTTTAGAAAACGGGCACCGTCCACTTATGGCAACATAAGTTATTGTGTGTCCGTAACCGATTTATCAATTTCTACCAACCTTGGTACATTTATTACCCTTGGCACAACAGGCAATATGTCGATTTATTTTTAGAATCGGACGACAACTATGTTCACTTTACATATAACAGTAAACCGAGATAGAAAAACTTCACTATTTCAATAACTAAGGGCGCTAATTTACTCCAAGTTATTTATTGCGAAAATCTCTTGATAAAAAATTAGTTATTATAGATTTTTTGAGAACGGACACCACCCACTTATGACTACATAAAATGTAATACTATGTTTACATATAAGTAGATTAACTCCATTTTCGAGCTAAACTCCCTGTAATAAGAAAAAGAGATTCAAAACTCGTCCCTCGTTAATATGTAATTATAAAATAATAATAATAATAAATAAATAATAATAAAAGATTAAACCGAGCGCAACCTAGTTTAATAAAACATCAAATTAAAATATATGTAAATTGCTTGATATAGCAGAAAAAAGTGATCACGGTGGCATTGAGAAAAAACTTAACTTTTCCTTTGGTTTTAGCGTTTCAAAAAAACTGTTCGGTTTGAATTCCGGATCATTTTAAAAACAGGTTCTTTTACATATTGGTTTTTCTTTTGTTCAATACGTACTAATTTGGGGAAGAATATTTATTGCTTCCATTTTTTGGGGTATTGAAAAAAAGGAATTAAGGATCAATTGATGTAAAAATTCATTAAGACAAAATGACGTCATAACTCTAACGCCTAAATGTAGTAGATAACAGTAAAAAAAAAAATTTAAATAAATAAAAACGACTAAAAGATACTTCCGAATATGCCTTAAATATTTGATATCCCTTCCACGCTATGCTCGATATACAACATATGCCCCGAATTGATTTGAAAAAAAGCAAGTGCATAGAAGACACTGTTACTTGACACTGATTACATCATGCTACCTTAGAAGTTCTACTAACTTGTCACAGTTCACAGTTCTGTACTAACACTGATTCACACAGCCAATTCATGTTACCGGCAAACTGATTCGAAAGCTAGATGTCCACCTTGACAGTTGCCAACATAGTACTTACTATCATTAATATATCCGCAAGCGTGTGTTTCTACTTGCACATGCCAGACGCAGCTGCACTAAATGAACTACCACAATGACTTTTTGAAAAATATCAAGCTGCCAAAAAATGAACAACCATCACATTCCAATGAAATGGACCAAGCAAGCAAATAAAGTCAAGTTAATATAAAAAAAAGGACAAATGAATGGAAAGGTGTGAGGCACAAGTAAAAAATGAGCAAAAATGCAATAAGGCAATTGTCAATGGCGTCAGGCCAGCGAAATAGATACATACATATGTACACACATACGCAGTTTAAGAGGGAGACGAGATTGACAAAGCGATGTGAAAAGAGATGAAATGAAGTGAGAAAATTGTAGGCCATGTAAAAAATGTACTTAGCTGTAAGTGAAAAACAACAAAGGCGAAGTACATGAATGTAAAAAAAAATGTAGCTGGTATGACATATTTTTTTTTTCTTTTCTTTTTTTTGTTGTTGAAAATAATGAATCCAAAATGCGGTGGAAGAGGTTCCAGTCGCAACTGTTGCGTTTTTCAAAAATAAGCATTACAATAGGCAGTTTATAAAAATTGTTTGGCTGTACATATTTGAAGTAGAGAGCAACAAAAAGTAACTGTAACAAAATTATGGAGAAAAATGGGGAAAAAGAAATGCTGACAAAAATTATGCAACAGTACATATTTATGTGTGCAACATAAGGTAAGGTCGATGTATACTATATTATGCCGAAGGATTGTTAATAATCAACACTTATATAATAATTCATTTAAGCTCCTTTCTAAAAAAAATTTTGTTTGAGAAGTCCATTTTATACGAGTATTGCATACATTACACAGGGAGAAATGCCTCGGCATTGATTCTAAAAAAATTTCCAGAATTCTTTTGTCGACTTATAAATCCATTTAAAGGGGCTATCAGGATCTATGAACAAAATTAGTCACAAAATTGCTCACTTCTTCTCTGGTCGCCTCTGAATACCCAACTGGTTATACTGCTAAGTGAGTGGTCGGGATCAAATTTGAGCTTTCAAATGGGCCCACTGGGGCTAACAATGCCTCTCGGCTCACTGTATGCCGGGAGCAACTTCATCCTCACCTACTTAACCATAGGTAGGATAGGTGTAATGGGGCTATATCCAATTTGCTTCTCTTAACTATTCTGGTAAAGGCTATCCTTTGAGATCCTTCGGAGTGCTCTTGAACACAAAGAAACCAGAAAGTACAACTGATACGCTGAGGATACTGCAAAGCTGCAGAGTAAAACGATGCTGCTTACATGGCAACGGGGCGATTGGGTGCAACGCGGACTGTGCCGATGGACCGATATAGGAAGCTAAATATAGAAGTCAGGCGTATTTTCGAGCTTCGAGGGACCTAAAGTGTTACGTCGCCTTCAAAAGGCAAATGGTTTTTACAAGAACCTGCGTACTACCACTCCAGTTCTATTCCGCGGCCGCCCAACATCTAAATAAAAAAACGTTGTTTCTAACGGCGGTCACCCTCGGCAAGCAATGGCAAACCTCCGAGTGTTTTTCTTCCTTGAAAAATCTTCTCATAAAACCATTTGCCATTCGGAGGCGGAGTATGGCCAACTATTTGTGTTATAATATCAGGGTGCACTTTGGGCATTCGAGGGAATGATTCAGCAGAAGTTGAGATGTATGAGCTTTACAACGATACAGACATATATAGTACATATTTACGATTATGTCGCTCCCTGAAAAATGCGCTACATAAATAATAATGAAGCATACACAATCTAAGCGTATCTAATCAATTTACTATTTTACTTGATTTGTTGGGGCAATATATTACGCTATTACAAATAACATGAGAAAAGAGCAACAACAATGAATAACCGCTTCGTAGTACATGGCTGTGGTAACAAAGCAATCTGTAAGGAAATATCTCCCTATGTGTGTAGCGGTTGAAAAAGCTAAAAAAAAAGTGCAAAGTAATCGACAAAACAACGCTTTTTGACAACAGTCATCAATAGAGGCGACAGCAATAAGAACGATTGACTAATACATATGTACATATGTATACTTATGTAGGGTGTATGAAGATTTTATTTCAAGATTTCAATTCCGCTGTGACAAATTTTTGATATCGCTTCTCAGCTGCATGTGTACATACATCATACACACTTTTTACTCTTATAAACACTAATACGAAATAAAACGTGCGGGCATAAAATGTATGCGTTGCCTTCTTTTATTTCGGGGGGAAATAAATAAGATGTAGATTGGTATGTACGAAATTGAAAATGCTTGTAGTTGATTAATATTATCTATGTACGTTTCGTAGTAAATAAGTTTGACTATCGAATGCCAAATGATGCTTTGCGTAACAATTTTTACAACATTCTATTGCAATTGGTTACGTGATGGCGATGGCATCTGGAAAATCCTGTCAATGTGAATGCCTCCTTTAAGCAGCAGATCGTATTTTTTTAGTACCTGGGCATAAATAAGCTTAGCAGACGAAAATATGTATATATGAATAGGGCTGACTCAATATTTTGTGAGCACAAATATGCATGTCATGCTTCCTAATTGGATTCAAAAATTTAGTCCTCATCGGATTTTTTTTTCAATCCTTGAGCACTGAATTTTCTCTGATGCATTTTGTACCTGCTAAATGTTATAAAAACCCGCTCTGATAGGCATTAACGGCCAAAAATTAAAAATTCAAAATTTTCCTACAGTTTTTTTTAAGATCAGAATCTATATATTTAATATCTGTTAGCCCGATTTTCAAGATTGAGATGTCAACTTAAAGCGCTTGGTCCTTAGATGTGCAAATTGGTTTTAGTTTTTCGAAACTAGTTGCCACCTGTTGAAAAATGAAATTCAAATTATCTAATAATCAATGCCATCAAATCCACACCGTTGGGCCGATTTCCCAAACTGAGACGTCAAATTAAAAGCCTTGGACCGTAAATGTAGATGTAGATAGGATTTAACTAATTGACAATCAATCTAATTGATTTTACCGAAAAACAAAATGTGGGGTGCTTGATATTAATTGTTTTAAACTTTTCATTTTCAGTTTAGTAATATTCAATATTGTAAATAGCAGGACTATAAAATCTAAGAAGCACCCAACACTTTGTTTTCCGGTTAAATTAATTTCATTGTTAAATACTTTAATCTTATTTTAGGTGTAATTAAATTAAGTTAGGGTCATAAAAACGAGTTTTTAGTTTTTTAAACTATAATTCTATTTTCATCTTTTTAGTCTTAAATTCAATTGATTTTAAAACAATTATAACGAATAGAATAACAAGCGAAATCAATGTTTGGAATATTTCTTCATACTCTCATCAGGTATGAACTTGACAATTGAAATTGCTGCATCCTTTAGGCCAGGGGTTCCCAAAGTTTTTCACCGCGGCGCTAAAAAATATCGGGTCACCCCTACTCTTCAAATGTCTAAGAAAACAAAAAAAAAATTACTTGTTTATGTAAGCATTTGTTGAAAATTCAGTCTCGCATAGAAATGTAAAAGTAAAAGTCACTAGTATTTTTAATGCAATCTTGCCAACAGCAGTGTTTTCTGCATACACTTGCATCCAGAACCGTCTTGGCTCCCTTCGTAGTATTCAATATTCAAAGTGCTGTCATCACTGATATCCAGAAGGTTTTCAAAAGCTTAATTTGTCATCTCAGTAGGTCTACTCTTCGGGTCACACGAAAACGGGTTTGTTATCCAGCTGTAGACATCCTCAGAGTCAAACCTTCCAAGTTAACGCTTTTACAGCCAATTTCACAAAAGCAATTTAATTGAGAAATTATTTTAATTTTTTGAAAATTATATGGAAATTGACAGAAAATAAAAAATCGTTTACCATTTAAATTGCTGGCGAAACCGGCTGTTATCCATTTTCTTAGCGTTAACTTCGAAGTTACATAGGTACGTTTTTCTGATTTTCTTAGCTTATTTATGGGGTTTTCATGCAAATTGCTAGTAATTCTAAAATATAAAGGTCACCAATAAAAAGAATCTCGACGTTCTAGAAAAAACCAAAGATGTATTTTAATTTCGCAGGCCTCTGTTCTCGTGACGTGGAAAGGGTACGTTTTCGAATTTTCTGGTTAAATTTTTCGTTGACAAAACGTACTGGGGAACTACGCCTAAGAGCGAAATACACCACACAAGCGGCTTGACAAACCAAGCGAAATATCCCTTTGTTGCAAGCCATTTGCGTTGTGTATGAGGTTTGATGAACCGCTGAAGGTTATTTTAATAAAAATCAAAATTGTTTGATTTTCGGGCCGCCATGTTGAAGTTTGAGCAAACCGCTAGCGTTGTGTATAGAAAGTTTAAAGAATTTGCCGGCACCACTAGTATCTCTCTAGCCACTAGCGGCACCCTAGGCATACCTACTCACTTTGGGAAAGCCTGTTTTAGGCGTACCATTATTAAATAATTACATCCCAAGTCAATAAAGGCGAGGTTATAATAGACACGATACCCGTATGTAACGTATACGCCCCGTATCACAATACGCAGTCATCTACTCGCCCGCCTTAACTACAAAGTCATAATATTTAAGAGTAATTAAATATTGGCAACAAAATTTTTACAATACTCCTTATGCTAATATGTACATTTCCTTCTTCATGCATTTACAACATAAAACATATAACATTTAGAATGAATTTCGAGTGTGCCAATAGTCATAGTCATCTTTTATTCAATGTATTTTTTTTCACACTAGTTTTATTACACTAGATTCGTTCGTTTTGGCAAGAAGAACATTTTCACCGTCTAATTTTAAAATTTTCAAGTATCTTAAAATATTATTTTCTTTTTAATTTCGTGGTACGCTTTTGAGGCTTCACAGATATATTGTAGTTGATGCCTCTGTAATTTCGATACTTTTTCGCCTAAATACAATTTTTGAGGGTAAAATTGTTCAAACACTTGATTTATTTTTTATTGTACCAGTTGCCAGAACTCCATTTATTGAAATAAATGCGAGCAGAACGCTTTATCTTTCCTTTTTTTGCCGGTAAAAGGAAGTGACGCTAAAAAATACAACTCGTGAGATTTGTGCATATGTGTACGTCCGTTAAGTCGTCGCGTTAAAACCACCTGCCGTTGAAGTGTCTGAATGAAAATAATAAATGCACGTACATTTTATGTGCCAAGCCATGAAGACATTTGAATGGTTATGAATAACATCCCAACAAGCAAAATAAACTTAAAGAACGTTTTTTTTTAAGTTTTCAACTATAAACATTAAGCTTACAAAACGTTGATTTTTTGTTTATGAAAGGCTTGAAAGTAAGCGTAATATAATCGAAAACGAATATTGGTTATAAGCGTAGAAATATAAACTTGTAATAAATTTTCAAAATAATGCACTTTATAAGTGTAAAAGTGTAAACTTATAATAAAGGTTCAAAACAAGTTGTTTATAAGCGTATGAATATAAACTTACTAAAAATGTTCAAAAGAAAGCTTTTTATAAACATTTTTATAACACTTTATTTAAAGATATTTCATTAAAAACTCATACATACATAGATTGCTTAACATCTAGAAACTAAAAGAAATACGAATTTTCGGCGGACTCATCTACAGTCGCCAAAATATAAATAGGTAATAGACATTTTAGCATACAAATTTACGATAACACACAAAATTTAAGCATAAAAAAGTTAATTATTACATCTTGTTGCGTGCTTGCAACTGCATGCGGTTATTGGCAAATTGGAAAAACGACATCGATGCAGCTATACATTCCACTTCACCGCCGCCATTCTTATTTATGAACTTTTCTGAAAAAAATTTAATACATTTTTAATTGAATGTTAAACTAAGAAAGGATAAGGAGAACTCATCATTTGAAGACTCGAATGCTCCACCAATTAGCGCAGCGGGTCCTGGATTGGATTTTTTTTACCGCATCGGTTTTATTTAATTGCTTCTTTTAATAATATATTTTAAAAATGTAAACACGTTACTTACGATTAAAAAATTGTTATATTTACTACTTCATGTCGTTGGCATTTGCATTTCATTTATAAGTTTAAGTTATTTATAAACATTCGCTCTCAAAACTTATTAAAGGTTTATTTGAAAAAACTTTTAATAAGGTTAATATTAAAAATGCGTATTTAACGCTTATTATATAGCAAACTTACTTTAAGTTATTTTTAAAAACATTTACTGAAATGCTTATTGGGATATTACAAAGTTATGAATGAACGTATATGCATATGTACATATGTATGTATATATACATAATGTAGCAAAAAAAAATAAAAATTATAAAAAATCAACGGCACTTTAAGTCACTTTAAACTTGCCCTCCATTGTATTAGAATTAAATGGGCTAAACAACTGCGTAATTAAAAATCTTTCTAAAAAAATCGTATTATAATGCTCGAAGCTCTCACTGAAGTTTGTTGAATTTTTAAAATATTTTTGAAGTTTGAAACTGGGATTCATAAGATTTTTGTTAAAGAATGAACTATATTTTTTATAAAAGCAATAATTAAAATTAAATCAGAAATATTTTAATTGGGGAACTTATGCGTAGTGCTGCACCTATAGTTTTTACGCCGACTGTCTGTAAGCAGTCATACCGGATATGCACATACTTACATACAGCATATATATATGTAGGTAATTTCGTTGAAATATGTATGTACATACGTAAACATATTTATCAAATAAATGAATATGAATTTCTTCAAGTAGTACTGATATTTGACAGCTTCACAAACATCATTCACTGTCTTGCAACAGCTTTCACTTTACTTTCAAACCACACAGCTATTTTTCACATATACTCCCATATATGTACATATGTAGTTATATATGTATGTATGTATTTATGGCTTCCTTTCCAATGCTAGCACTCCGATTACTGCTCGCCTTATCTCTTGCATGGACTTGAAAAATGATTGCCGTTGCAGCAGGCGCATAAAATCGCCCACATTCATTGGTCGTGCGATGATATATCCACACGTACATACCAACTTACATATTTACCACCATGACAGCCGCAGTAAGTATGCAACGTTGCATGACAATGCAATATGCGCCAACGCGCTGAATTTCAAGAAAATTGAAGCAAATAAGTTGTGGGCATAAAGAATGTCGACAGTTCGTCAACAATCAAGCGGAATACGCTGGTAGTTGCCAAAAATCACCAGCACTCAAGTTGCGGTGGGAAGAGTATAAGAAAAGGGATATAAGAAATGCAGACCGGCAAGGGCAGTGTGGATAAAACACAAGTGGATATGAAATTTACGAGTTAAATGGTGTGTGCGTATCTTAAAATGCCATGCAACAGTTTGATATAATCAACGATAAACGTAAAACCAAAAATACCGAGCAAAAGAAAGCAACAAATGAAATTTTATAAATATGATGACCTGGGAAATATGAACAATTGTCTGCGTCATGGTTTGGCAGTGATTTTCATGCTCATATTTTTTTATTTCCAGTTATTTTTTATTCTTGGGAATACGAATAACTGTTGCTGTGTAGCTGAGAATGGCTTCAAATCGTTCTTAACTGAATAGAGTGTTTGTGTCATTTAAAGTCCTAGTGATTATATATTACTCACGTACGTAATAATTAGAGGATTAGGATCTATAAATAATGCTTTGATTAGACAACTCTCTTTTTAAGCACTCTATCAAGGTATATCTTCATTAAAAAATTTCCAAGTTTCGAATTATCCTTCTACGTTCCTTTATTAATGAATCAATATCCACAATGTTATCTATTGACATATCGTTGAGTACCTTCATAATTTCAACACGAAATAACTGTGGTTCCTTCTCTCGGTAAAATAAATAAACGAAATGAGAGCTCACGCATGTGATACCATATGAGAGTCTGTAGATGTTAGTATGCTTCAAAGAAAAATTTGACGCGGTTCTTTCTATGCTTTTTTTTTTATTTGGCACGCAAAAGTTTGTCGGCGTGGGATGAGACTATTGCGCAGTTGTGCCAGTTGCTCATCCAGAGTACAGATAGGTCCTTTTTCAATTTGTGGGTCCATTGTATTTAACTAGAGCATCTTCGTAAATGCGTGTGACATGCCCAAACCAGGAAAATCGTTATATTTTACTTCTATTTTGAATAGGAGCTTGTATAGTTCAACATCGTATCTAATAGAGGGCTGCATCAAACTTTTAGCCAAACAGAGTACAGTAGATTTGAATATTTTACTTCACATACAAAACACTCAGCGTTTGGAATTTTGTAAGTTATGAATATACATTTTGATATATATATTTTCAACCTTCAAATGGAAGAATGTGAATGAATGAATGGAAAACATTCAAATCTTTCAAACTCATTTCAGTAAAAGTTTTTTTCTACAAACAAGTTTTTTCGTATGAAATAGGAGCGCAGCAATACATACATACATACATTGTTTGTTTGTACATATGTGTATAGAAAAAATATTTTTGGATATTCGTACAAAAAATTGTCATTTATTTCAATTCAATTTATTTTCACTTTATTTGAATATTGTGATGTCGACAGATAGAAGTGATATCAGAACAGCTATTCACTCAAATTCAAAAAAATTTCAATCCAAAATCATTCATTCGTTTTGTATATGAATAATTCAAAACCCGTTTTGAATGCATTCATGCAGCCCTCTAGTATCTAATTACCCCAGTTCATCATTCTATAATGCCCAGACGAACAGGGCTGCCGATATTACGTACTAAAGTAGTACTTTTCAAAGCCTTTTCATCTTTTTTTGTCTCATTTAGACAAAGTGACGAGTGTTTCAATGTAGGTGTTTCCATAAAACTTTAAATCGAAAATGCAAACAAATGAGTTCAAACAGCTTTACATCTCGCATTCAAATGAAAAAAAGGTTATGAAAACGTGAAGTGGTGGATAGAAAAACTGAAAAAATTAAATCAAAAATTAAATTATATATCTTCCCTAGACACGAATAAAGGCGCGTGAGAGTTTTGACCGCAAAAAAGGCGCGTAAAAAAAAAAAATTAAAAAAAAAATCTGCACTTCAGCATCATGCCCCAAAAACTCTTTGTGGAATTTACATACTGTTACACCCGCCAACATAGTTGACCGCGAAAATAAGTTTACGTGTCTTTCTTCGCTGAAGTTCTTTTCATGCGCCTTTTTTCGCGGTCAACTTTTGATCTCGCGCCTTTATTCGTGCCTAGTGATGATATGTATTAGTGGTAAAAATTATTATATGGGGGAAAATGTTTTCACGTCCGTTACCACATTTTCATTCAAAATTAAACTAACACCGAGTTGCTTCTGATAAAAAAAAATGGTTGTAATGGTCCGTTATGTGACTTTATTTAGAGAATGTTTAAAAAAGGAAAGCCTCACAGGATTCACAGAGTTTTGGTTATTTGTACATGTGCTCTGAAACCACTTCTGTTTTGGTCACGCCCGTTTCTCCCTTTCATCGATTTTCTCGACGCCAAAGTACCCAGCGCACCTAAGTTGTTTGTCAACCAAAGAACCTTATACCGTTCTACCGCTACACAACAGACAATTTTTTTTCCATTTTTCCAGTTCCATTTTCGTATGATTTATTTAACTCTAAAGTCGTAAGAATGTCACGTCCGATACCATGGAACCATCCATATGCAAAGAGTCTTTACTTATTGCCAGGAGATACTTTGTCTTATACTCGTTCGTCGCTAGACCCACCAACCTCTTTTGCGTTTTTTTTTTTCTGAAAGAGGATGTAATTTCACATGGATTGTTCAGAGGTTGAGCAATGGGTATGCGTTTCTACTCCAAAAACCTGGTAACGATCTGCCAATCTACAAAGATCTATGCTACATTTTTGCGTGGAGGTAACAGCTACTCTTCCAATACTTAGCGCCGTTCGAGCCAAAGAAGCTACTGAATAACTTCGTAGAAAAGGAACGGTCTTTGAAAGCAATTGGATTCAAGCTAGCGACTGGTTAACTACTTAGCGATTTCAAAGACACTGTCTACTTGATTCCGGCGCTTGGAAATGAGAGCGCGCCTTCTAATGAGATTGAAGGATAAACACATCATTTATCAAAATCAGTACTATAATCGAAAGGACTAATCATTTAGAGTCACGTATTTTACTAGCTTCAAAGAAATAGCTATTGGATCGCTAAAGTTTTTTTGGTTCAGCTGGATATCACCTTGATTACTTCATGTAACTGTGGTTAGAAGAATGTGACAGCTCCCGACACTCACAGGGAAAACCCAACCCAACCCAACTTACACCTCCTTCGTACCATCGTTTCCTCTCCTTTTTCACAAGGCTGTAACTAGCATTTCTATTTCTCAGATTGTCAGGCATAATAGCTCGATTTTTTTGCCTAATAATTTAGTTAAAAACCCATTTTTCCCTAATCTTTAGTTGAGATTTCGAGATATAAAAGAATTGTATGTATTATAAAAATCTATGTGTAAAAGCCCTTAATTTGATTATTTTGCAGTACAACAGTGCGTATACGTAATGCAATGTGTTTCAAATACATACTGGTCTATATGAGTGACCACCGGAGTGGTCCAAAAACAATAAAGTCGGAATTTTAATGCCGCCACCCCCTGGCATTATTCTGAACCGAAAAAAATATAGCCCTATTTTTTCATTTTGAAATCAAAAAATATTTAGGGAGTGCTCACAGCGCTCAAAATTTTCCATGTATTTTATATGGGGAAACCATATTTTGCGGTCTGAAAATTGTGGTTTTCTTCAGGAGACTTCCAATATTTATTACAATTGTTTATTTAATCATTTTTTAATATTAAAGACTTTTTATTGTTCCCCCTATTGCGTTTTCTGGGGGCTTTGGGGGACCTATAAAATATTGTTACCTTGAAAAAATGGTTAAACAAACAATCGGGTCTTATTACTGGTAATCTCGTGAAGATAAGAAAAGTTTTCCGATCGAAAAATATTGATTTTCCAGAATTCTACACTATTTCTACGAAAAGTAGTTTTTCCCCCATGTAAAATAGTACATGGAAAACTTTGAGCGCTTTAAGCACTCCACAATTTTTTTTTTTATTTCAAAACAAAAAAATAAGAGCATATTTTCTTTCAGTATAGAAGAATCCTAGGGGGTGGTGGCATTAAAAATCCATCCTTATTTTTTTCACATATATTTTTGGACCACTTTAGTGTCCATACAGGCGCTCAAAATATGTACTTTTATTAGATGACGTAATGGAATTTAACTTCAAAATTGTTTTTCTTTTCTCACCCAGGTTGATCTACGCCATCTTAAACAAACAGCCGATTCGGACAACATCGAAGTGGGCATCGATCTGCAAGACTACTACATCTCGGTGGAGTGGGACATAATGCGCGTGCCTGCCGTTCGCAATGAGAAATTCTATAGTTGTTGTGAGGAGCCCTATCTCGATATCGTTTTCAATCTGACGTTACGTCGAAAAACACTTTTCTACACTGTCAATCTTATCATTCCATGTGTGGGTATCTCATTCCTATCGGTGTTGGTCTTCTATTTGCCCAGCGATTCCGGCGAGAAGATCTCACTCTGTATCAGCATTTTGCTATCGTTGACTGTGTTTTTTCTCCTGCTCGCTGAAATCATTCCGCCAACATCGCTGACGGTGCCGCTGTTGGGCAAATATTTGCTATTCACTATGATGTTGGTGACATTGTCGGTTGTGGTTACCATTGCGGTGCTAAATGTTAACTTTAGGTGAGTGCGAAGAGCAAGCAAAACAAACAAAATTTTCACAATTTATTAATTTGTTCGAAACATTTTTAGTAAGGATTTTTTTGTTTCTATTTCCTGCATTCCTTTTTAACTTTAGATCGCCTGTGACGCATAAAATGGCGCCATGGGTACAACGTTTATTTATACAAATTTTACCTAAACTCCTTTGCATCGAACGACCGAAAAAGGAGGACCCCAATGAGGACGACCAACCGCCCGAAGTGCTAACCGATGTGTTCCATTTGCCACCCGATGTGGATAAGTTTGTGAATTACGATTCCAAACGATTTAGTGGCGACTACGGTATACCAGGTAAGAAAAAATTATTCGCCCAATTTGTGGTTTAAATGAAAAATTATCAAACGGTATGATATAGTATGGTGGTAATTCAACTTTTATGCCAGCTACATGTCGGTAGACTTCGGCGGTAACTACACAACGCAAAATTATAAAAAAAAAAACCAAAACCGCTAATACTGTTAAGATTCTCACGTTTTTTATCCTTGTCTAATCCTGGTATTATCCTTACTTAAGTAAGTAGCAAGGCTCATAAAAAAGGTGTTTGTTTTGAGTGGTTCCGTTATTGCAGCGGATAATCGCAATTTACACATTATATATTGCATCATACGAACAGATCTACACATATTTTAACACGCTAACATAAATTTTGTCCACGGGTCTACTAGACCGATTTTAGGACCAAACCCTACATTGGAAAGATATTTTCTGTAGATGAGAGGTTTATGGCTTTAAATGGATTAAAACATATGGCTGCAATCCCTTGTCAAAATTTCCGTATTTGTGTAGGTTTTGTAGCAAGCTCTTCAGGTTGAGTTATATTTCGTTTGCTAACCACGTATTATTTTCGCATTTTCTTTTGCTTCATATTTTTTTTTTTACACTATGACGAACTCGATGGCGAAGACAAATACGAATACGAAAACGCGAAGGTTAACCGAAGACCAATACGACGATTAAGACATACACGAATACAATGACGAACACGAATTCGAATAAGAATGCAAAGACGAGTACAAAGCCGAACTACGTAGACGAACTGAATGCAATCACCAATAAGATGACAAATGCGGATAAGAATAGGATCCGAAGACAAAAACGGATGTGGAGCTGAATTCTAAGACGGACACGAAGATGAATATGAAGACAACTACGGAGACGAATTCGGCGACGAAGACAAATACGAAGACGAACACGACGAAGAAGACCAAGGAGAATACGAAAACCAAGCGAATACGAATAGGAAAACGAATTCGAAAGCGTCTGCGAAGTCAAATGCAAAGCTCAGTATGTGAATACAAAAACGAATGCGAAGAGCAACCGAAGACGAATAAAAGGACGAATGGGAAAATGAGCACGAGTACGAATACGAACATCAATACGAAGACGAATGACATGACGAACATGAACGCGTTTAGGAAAGAGAGAGGTGAATACTAATACGAAGACAAAGTCGAATATGAAAACGAAGACGAATACGAATACGAAAAGTAATACAAAGACGAATAAAAAGACGAACACGAACACAAGGACGAATACGAAGATGAACACGAGTACGAATACGAATATGAATTCGAAGGCGAAAAGTAATACGAAGACGAATAAAAAGACGAACACAAACGTGAAGACGCCCTGCAGCAAAATTTAGGGACAGTCTGGCAAAGCGCTAGTTCCGCCCCACAAATTTCAGAACTGTCTCTGAACTACTGCAAAAGGGATGCAGAGCTGGACGGTTGAAACTCATATGTTGCTAGTTGCGCTGTCATCAATGTTACTCATCCTGGTCATGTGAAAGCTGACAAGAGATGCTATACTATATTTTTTCGATTTTTTAGTCCCTAAAACTAATAGCAAACTGTTTTCGTTTATTTAATATGTAATTCTCTACATAGTTTATGCGGCAACTGCTAAAATATTTCCAAAAAAGTCGTTACTGGTATCATTAATGTAATTTTTATACATATCTACGCACATATAAAATCGAATGCAAAATACAAAATTTAGTTAAGCTACACTTAACAGCAAAGGTCTGCATACGCCACACAGTGTTTCGACTATATGGAGGCAGATGGAAATAATAGTACACCTGCACCGATTTCACTGAAACTTGACATGTGCTCTAGTTTTACTTAGAAATAGAGAATTATGAAATTTTGTAAAGATGCCACGCCCTCTACTCTTGTGGGCAGAAACATTAAATCTCATGCGATTTCGATGAAATTTAGTTTGTAGTCTTTATTTTATTAGAAAAACCTAAATGTAAAATATGGGGAAGATTGGATTACTATAACGTTCAAAACTCAAAAAAAATATGGGCCCAGTCATTAAATGTGATAGAATTTTGGGTAACTTTTGTTTCCTGCTTTCCACTCTCAGAAAACAAAGGTTATACAATAAAATGACTTAGGTGTCAATACTCGCTTTTTCCCAATATCTGGTGGGATTTTTTCATTGTTTGAAAAATTCTTTTCGCTAAATTATGCAAAAAGAAGCTGAAAATCAAAAATTAAGAAAATCAAAAATTACATATATTTGCAAAGTCGCGCGCAAAGATCAAATTATATATTCGAAAACTACATAAAATTCTCTAAAATATTACTCAAATTTCAAGACCTGACGGACCGGTACTCACTCTTTTTTACTAATAATCTTTATAATCTACATTTTAAAGTAAATTTGTTGGTAAGGAAATAGGAAAATACCAAATAAATGATAAATACCTTCACCTGAATATTCCACGACATTTAGATAATTAATTACAATTGAAAAAGAAACACTTTCTGTAATGGGTTCAGCGCCAAATGCAACTAAACTGATTAGTCGGTATCGCGCCCATTCCCGTATTTTTTTGGAAATGTATCGTTCGTGAAGAAGGGGGGTGAGTAAATAATGTAAAATTTGGTACTTATGACTTTTACTATTCCCTCTCTAAGTCAAACCGGTTTTTTTACCAACTGTCACCATGACTTTTTTCTACCTGCCTCCATATATTCGAAACACTGTGCGCCATTTCCTTTTTAAATATTCACAATATATTTAGAGTTAAAATTTGTTTGTTATTATTTTATAAAACAAATCATGATGCTTGAAACAAAATCATATAAACCGTGTTTTAAAACTTTATATAAAACCAAGTTAAATTTAACGATTTTTCATCAAAATTTTTTACCTTTTAATCAGATTTAAAAAAAAAATAAACAAAAGTGGTAAACAATCTCACTTTGAAATGGGGGTGCTATTGTTATGAACGATACTGAATATTCGTAAATATATGTATATGAGCACCCGAAATGTGTAGTTATGCAGTGATTTTTTTTTTAATTTCAAAGGCTTTTCATTTTAAATACTTTTCGTTAAGTTTTTATTGAAATACTATTTGTCATGCTCGATAAGCAATTTAAATTCAAATTCCTAACTGTGCTACAAATTTGATAGAACTCTAAAAACTATCTTAAAATTTAAAACTTTTTAATCAGAGATTTTTTTTTATTATAACTATTTCGAGTATTCAAATTTTAGTGTAGTAAAGTGTAATCTTGCATCTTAAACGAAAATATTTAAATTGGAGAATACCTTCAAGAGCGTGCGTAAAAAGTGTTACATTAAATCAGCGCGATTAATTATACTAAAATTTAATGGCTTATAGAACTGCATACTTATAAACTCTGATTTAAAATATTGAAGTTTTTATAATAGTTTCTAGAATTCTACTAAATTACCAACACAGTTAGAAACGTGAATTTATTTGTTTATGTTATAATACTTATGAGCCATCCTTAAATAAAAAATTTACGAAAAATATTTAGCATGAAAATCATTGTGAATATTTAAAATTCTGTATGTTCTTATTAGATGCAGGGGAGTCTATGTATTACATTTCAATACACTTAATACAATTTAACGCTGAGCTTTCACAAATAAGCATTCAATATATCACCGTTTTTCTCATTTTTTTACACGATTTAGTTTAGATTTTTAATTATAAGTATCCCAGAAATACCCATTATACGTAACAAATATAAATTATTTTTACGAATAACAAAAAAAAAGGAATAATTGACACTTTATGTTCCTAATTTTAAAGCACAGTTTGCCTCAAAAAGAAAATTAGTGCAAATCAAATAGCTCTTTAAACATAAAATGAAGTATACATTTTTTATTTACAAAATTGTATGCGTGCTTATTTAAAGAAAAGGCTCTGTACTATACTTCTTAGAACCAGCTCAAAACTAACCAAATTATTTCTAGTTCGGAGGTAACTCTTTTTTTAACTATCTAGGAACTGTTGGTATATGAACTGTATCAGAGCCATCTAAGCCAGAGTCAGCTCAGAACAAGTTCAAAAGTTCTGCAGAGGGCGACAATTGTCATTTCGTAGGACATCGCCATGTTAAAAAAGACAGTTGAAAGCATTGAGTTGAGATAGATGAAGAACCAGTACCGTCCCTTTTCAGGCTAGCTCAGCTCAAGTTCTGAACCAGTTTGATTTGCTGCAGGGCGGAGATCAATACAAATACGAAGACAAAGGCGAACAGCAAAATATCTAATGTATATGGCTGGACTGTTTCTCGATTCTGCATATACAAACAATTTAAATACCGCAGTAGAACAGTATACAAACCTTGTATTGGTACGTGTTTTGTAAGAGAAATGAAAAATAGTAGGGAAGACAATTTGAAAGGTTTTGTTTATTTTGGACTGAAAGTCTTACAAAAAAGCTTCGTCCAACATTTATCGTGAAGTGCTGCTTTGACTGAATGAACTTGCATATCATTTTGCTCGCGCTGCTCCAACAGTCGTAATGGCAGAGTGAGCAAGGCGCTGATGGGTAATTCAGTGGATCCGAGGTTTGTGTCCGCGGGGAACGCGTCTAAAATTTTATTATTTTAAACAAAAATATATATATTTTAATTTCATTTAATTCTCAGAAACATATTTTTTTTATTTTTTGTCTATATGTATATATGTATTTAGATTTTTTTTTTTGTCAATTAAAGTTTAAGATTTTACTTAAAAAAGTATACATATTGATTTTAAGTTAAATTATTATCTTTTTTTTTTTAATTAAAATTTTATTGATTTCAAAACCAATTTTTTTATTCATTTAGTATTTATAGACTCTTTCGTTTTAGAAAGAAAATATATATTTTTTTTATTTTATGAAATTTTTATTTTATGTGTTTTCGTTCTTCGGTTAAATTTTTTATATTTAAACTAAATTTTCGGAATTTATTATTTTAAAAAGAAAAATATGTGTGTTTTAAACTTAATTTAATTTTAAAGAACTTTTTTTAGCGTCTTTACTTTTCTCTTTATATATAATTTTTAGATTAGATATATTTTTTTAAAAAGACAAATATTTTAGTTTGTATTTTCATTTAATTTTTAGGAAAGTTACATATCGCACACCTATGTAGATCTAAAGTAAGCTAACTCCAAATTCATAGGGGGTAATTTAACTGCTTATGGATCGTACAGATTCAAAGCAATTAATACAAAAACAGGTATAACAATAGTTTTTTACTTTATGTATATAATCATGAAGAACAAAATATTTTTATGAATTGATTTATGCAAAAAAATATATGGTATTTATATTTAAACGTACTTTATGCTTACAAGGTATACATTTTTCAAAAAATGTGCTTAATTCAATAGTGTTTGGCCACTTCAGCGGCCAATGCCTTAAAACTTAAACACGCGCACAAGCCCCCTTCACACGCAGATTAAAACATATGAATGTACAATGTATGTACATTCATACTTCAGTAGAAGAAAACGCATGGCTGCTCCTCGCTCGCTATAACTACTTCAAACCCGACATCTTACTTTGCAAAAACTTTCCTCCTCCAATCTCCGCTTTTCTAGTAGCATGTTGTTGTCGGATGTCTTTGAAGAAGACTTTGCTTCAACTCCTATTTTTCACTTATTACAATATATTTTATTTTTTAATATCCCCTTTGCTGTAAGTTTGCTTCATAAATTTGCTCGACAATCATTTTTCATGTTACAATGCACTTAGGCACTTTTCCACTTACCATCCACCACAGACAGCAGTGTGGCCCAGGCAACGATATTCCACGCCCTCTTTCCCTCCACCAGTTGGTAAGGCTGAAGACTTCTTTATATTCTGTAAATCTTGAGAATCCTTTTAACAGGCGGCATTTCTCTGTTGTTGCTCATTCGGCAACGCCATGCCACTGAAGCCAATATATCTCAGCGCATCATTACACCAGTACATATACATATGTATGTGCGCGCGTGTGCGGGTGCGTGCGCTTATTTGTGGGTATATGTGTGTGCAACTGCACTGTTTTAGTCGTTTTTGGATTGGTTTTTTTCCGCTGCAGTTGTCTGTCGCTTCTCTACAAACTTCAACAACTGTTGTCGCTGCCTCCTTCTTGCCCCATACATCCTCTCCGCTGCGCTACTGCCGTTGGGCTGCCACAAACTTTTGTCACATTTCATTGCTGGCAGCCGCGTGTGGGGCTCAACCCCAAAACGCCTTAACAATCGTGAAACGCTATGTAGCTTCTTCAGCTCTAATACTTCTTTTCACATTTTATATTACATTTCCATCTCTCCTATTTCAACTCATTTCATTTGACTTATTTTTGTTTGCCGCATATTTTATTGCTACATTTACAGATTTTAATCTGGCATGAATTTATGAAAGTTTCATCTCTCTACCGCCACATACACCCCCTGCCACCTCTGTCAGCTGGATATCAGCTCCTTGTCGGCCACTTCCGCTTGAGCTTCTTTTTTGCATTCTCTCAACCGAGCGGAATTTAAATTAAGTGCGAATTTACAGAAGTCGCTTAGCGCAAAGTCTTTGTTGCCGATTCTTGTTGTTGTTTTTGCTTTTGTGAAACTATTTAACTTTTTATATTTTATTTGGCTTTGCAAGCTAAAGTTTCCGCTGCCAAATGTTTTCGGTTATGTAGTTTGCAACGATTTTTATCTATTAATGCGCGTTGTCAAATTAATTGTGTGTCATTAAAAGTTTCACTCTGGCGAATAATTTTGAAATTTCCATTTTTGGGAATATCATGAAACTGTGAGGAATTTGCGAAAATATATAATTACCTTTTTTTAGAAGTTTCATCCAACTATTATGTAGCTATTATTTGCATTCTTCTTATGCAACTGCGATGCAAAATTCAGCGAAATTCTTGCAACTGTTTCAAAGCAAAAAAATAAAAAATTGCATGCATATGTATGTAAGTACAAATCAACAAATTGTTATAAATGGAGTTGTCGGAACAAATTCCGGATCTAGTTTAAAATTTGTTTGTTCTGCAAACAACTGCATACAATCAGCTACATTGTAGCTGAAAAAAGTACGGAAATTTACGAACTGTTTGTAAAGTAAGAGTTATTAGTTTAAGTTCAAACAACTAAAAAGCAGAACCCTCCTCACACACAAGCCTAGAAAGTACCATATAGAATGGAATACTAATCCCTCTCGATGTGATGAGCTTTACCGATGTTCCTATTTCTGTCTGTGAGTCTTTCAACAACAACATTGATCCGATGCGTCAACCTTTAGTCTTATCACCTGAGGAGCACATATATGAGGTTTCTTAATAGTAGGACCAAGAATCCTGTTAAACCCAAAATTAAAAGTTTTCCGTACACTGGCTAAATCGATTGTATGAGCGCTTGAGTATCGTTTAATGTACCGATAGCGTTGTTTCATGGAAGGATGTGCTCGAATCTTTCCTTGCTAATTTGCCACCTCTACAATTACTCGTCATATCTCGGCGCCCAAGGACTTACAGTATTGGGCATATCTATAGCACCCCCCTTTCAAAGCGATATTGTTTGCCACTTATGTTTAATTATTTGTTTTTTAAGAATTTTCAATTAAAATACAGTTCATTCTCCAACAAAACCCATATAAACCAATGTTTTAAACTTTTTAAAAGACCGCAAAAAAAATGCAACAAACTTTCCCTTAAATTTCAAACTTTTTGCTCAGAAGCTCTAGAATTTTTTTGAGTACACAGTTTTATAGCGCATTCAATTTTGTCCAATAATGTGCAAGTTTCAACTCGCTAGAGATTACCGTTGATTTTTTAGTGTTTTTTTTTCTCTCATTTGCTTCCATATATGGACTAAACACAATTTATTTTTATATGGCAGAAAACCGCAACATCCTCGGCGAAAAAAATGCTAAAAAATCAACGGTAACTTTTAGCCACTTGAAACTTGCACATTATTAGACTAAAATTGAATAGGCTATAAAACTGTGTATTAAAAAAAATTCTACAGCTTCTGAGAAAAAAGTTTGAAATTTGGGTGAAAATTTCTTGCACTTTTTTACGGTATTTTAAAAAGTTTTAAGCTTGAGTTTATGTGAGTTTTGTGAGAGAATGAACTGTGTTTTAATTGAAAATTCTTAAAAATTAATAAATATATCACTTTGAAATGGGGGTGCTATTGTATTGGCCAATACTGTATGTATATTAATTAGATTATATAAACCTGGGCTACCTAGATCAGAGATGTATGACATTCGGTAAAGGAATTTGTGTCGTCTATATGTGAGTGTAAAGCTTCGGGAGCTGCCTGACTGTCACAGAAGGAAAATACTGTCTCTTCTGTTTCGGAAGGTATCACCTTCACAGAGATAAATCCATTGGTTTTTGAGTTAAGTCCGAACGAGTAATATTTTTTTAGCTTATACAGAAACCAGGTTTTCAAATCCGTCAACATCATTCATTATATTTTTAGAATAGGTCACGCACAGTGTTTGGACATTTATCTGTGGTGGAAATGTTTCAGTATTCAATATGAGCTTATTAGATGGCTGCCCTATCTGAGGTCTAGTGTTAGGAACAGAGTACCCCTATGGAGAGCAGTTCTGCCTCAGTACACCAATCAGCTATCCCTGTATGATGATAGTCCAATAGGTTGATAATCCAGTGTTTAAAGGCGAGATTAATTGCGATTAAATCCACGTCCCCCAATAATGACTAAGTGAGCCTTACTGATAACTGCAGCATACATACTATGGAAAGAGTAAAGATTTAGAGCATATGATGACAATTTTTAATGCTGAATGCTCAATTGTGTATGCTGATTTTTCATCAACGGAAAAGATTTAGAAATATACTTGTATACATAGATGAACTTTATAGTTCCAATCAGCTTCAAGGATCGGTCAATAAATCGCATTCTAAATTTGCGAATTTTTTATTGAGCTGTAAACCCTGCCGGAAGCCATCCAGCTTTCTATTGTTATATTAGTTTAACAGTTACTTCTGTTCTGCTCTCTTTTCTTTTTATGCCTTTTGTTCTTAAGCTCACTATTGGACTCCCAAAAAAAGAGTTTACGTAATTACGCGGAAATACATTTTCGCCCAGTAAGCTATTCTCCAATCTATCAAATGTTCTTACAGACACACCAAAATTCATCGACTTCTTCGAGTGCTGGTCAAAGGAGTAAGGGATAGTCGAACAATTAATTGTTTTACCAGTGCGACATTTTCTCCACTAGGAGCTTTTTAGGTGTCAGCGCAGACGCGTTCATCAACTGAGTTGAAATTTTGAGCTTTAGAGCACAGATTTGTGGTGGCAAAGCAAATCTCACCATTTAATACTCGCTCATTTGCATGACAACTATGGAAAATGTAACCTACATATCTATATGGCGAAGTTAAGTTTTTTTCTAGAACATCTGTCAGCTATTCAGAGGCACCTTCCCAAATATGTAATCGGTTATTCGAGATGCACAGCACTAAATCAAAGTCCATTCTTTTCGTTGTATTCAAACTTGTATTTTTAATGTTGCTTGTAATAAAATCTCAGACTTTACGACATTCTCTTGAGTTATGTAGTTTATGTAAGTGCATTCATTTACATAACTACGAAAATAGTTACACACATTTATTTATAAAATCTTCCTATCAATACGTATGTACCTAGTATACACATGTATGTATGTAAAGAAGAAAAATGTGGAAGTTTGCATACAACTTACAAATGAAATTTCCGCTTTAAATTTGACATGACAGAACATTTCCTTTTTTTGCATCGCAGACTCACCCTAACTCCTGATCCGCCTACAGACGCAGTATTTCTCTTGCTGCAAAAATAAATCACAGCATATCTCAAGCCGCGCTCACATTCTACACTCACTACACATTTCTAACATATTTTTCTTTTTTTGAAATTTAGCTGCTTTCTTTTTTTGTCTCCTCTTTTTCGAAGCAATTTTAGTTTCTATTACGCGCAACGCTTTCCTTTAGCCTTTAATAGCACTTAGATTGCGTTGGCTGTCGGTGTGGCGCTGTTGTTGGTGTTGTCACAAATCGTTTGCGCCGGAAAATTGCGAAATTTTCAACTCAGTTGGCTTGCATGAAAAAATCGTTTTCGCAAGCTTTTCTCATACCCTTTATACGCATATCGGTATTTGAAAGTAATATTCCGCGGCTCCACTAATTTTTCCATGTTCGCATTTTCTTTCTCTATTCACTTCACTTCACTTCACTTCACTTCACTTCACTTCACTTCACTTCACTTCACTTCACTTCACTTCACTTCACTTCACAAGAGGCATACCTACCTCTCATGGTCATCTAAGACCTCACTACCACTTCCGTTGCTTTGACTTGATTGAATGTGAGTGCATGTACTTTTGTCTGTGTGTGTGCTATGAAACTGTTTCAATTGCACTTTAATTCTGCAGCTACTTTGATTTGATATATCCTTCGTGCAAGCATGTTGCACGCCAATCTTAATCGCCTAACAACGGAGAAGCACGTGATTCTTGGAAAGATTTGATAACTATTTATCACTTTGCCTTGCGTACTTATATGTGTGGATATATCTATATACATTTGGGTATTCCAGGATATAAAGGAATTTTTTTGCTGAAATCCGATATGCATATCTAATTTCTCCTTTTGACCATAAAATAACTTTAACAATACAGTTTTGCCGGTAAAAATAAATGTATGAAGAAAAAAAATATTTTTTGTTTCAAATATTAAATTTTTTTAAAACTGTTGATTATATAGAAAAACGTTATATGAACAGATTAAAGGAACTGTAATTTTTAATTTTTTTTAATTTCTTTGAGCGAAATCGGACTAGTGGTTCTCGAGTTATTTATTTATTTATTTATTTATTTATTTATTTAGTCTACAGAAAAATGTTTTCTTACAGACAGTTGAGATAAAAAGATTTAGAATATTTAAGTATGTGTGATACATTACAGAGTGAAATAATTATAAATATTAACTTGTAAAGATAACAATGATATTCAATAGCAATTTGGGTAGCTGGCGAGGCCTTGTCTCCAGTCTACTTTTGTGTGCGGCGGGCGGAAAGACCTAGTTTCCGCTCCGCCCTGTTTACAGGCCGTTGATCATGGTCGGAAAGGCCGAGCTTCCGATCCATGTTCCCGTAGTCGTTACTTTGTAAGTGAGGCAGGCGGAAAGTCCTAGTTTCCGCTCCACGCTATAGACGAACTGTTGGGCGAGGTCGGAAAGGCCGAGTTTCCGATCCCTGCTCCTATTGTCCTACGCGGTCGCGGAAATATACGAAGCCGTTACAATTGTACTAAGCAGTCATAGATATTGTGTAATTTTTTCGTTCACGGTTGCAGATATTAGTTTATTTAGTTAACTTGTTGAGCAATGTTTTCTTTATTACAAAAAGCGATTCAGATATGTCAAAAAAAGACCACCAAAGGTGACAATTTCCCCTATATGATAGTTGTATATATATCTCGATTCCTAGACGTGTCCCAGTGAAACGCCGGGACACGTATAACTTCTTTTTTACCGATATAACTTTCCCCGGTAGTTTGAACCCTTCCCGATCACTGACCCCTACCATTTGTCTCACAGTGTAATTTTCTCGATGGATTTTAACCCAAAAATTTACAAGTCTCCCATTAAAATGATTTATTTCATATCGCTGCTGCTTCTTTTACGGGTTTCAATTATAATACTCACTGTTTTCATCAGATATAATTAAAAAATATTTGGCAAATCGAGTCGATTTCAAAGTTTCGAATTTCAGAACATGCCTGTGGGTCATTATCATCGCTTTTCAAGGTCACAATTGACTATTTGTCAGAAAATATGTGGAGGTGTTGATTTGCTATCTACCGATCCTCCATAGTGGCTACGTCCTAGTGGAACCGTTTGTCATGTTCTTCGCTAGTGTTTTTTTTTACTAATTTTTTTTTAATTTTTTACCCCTTTCTACTCAACCCATCCACATGAGAATCCAGCAGGTGAATTGGATTTTCATTGGTAACTTGTTTTTTTTCTTCGGAAGAAATACGTCGAAATTCTATTTTTAAGATTTTTTTTGAAATCTGTCATTTTTGCCATTTTTCGAAATTTCAACAGTTTTTTCTCAAAACTGAACGTGCTAGAAAAATTTTGTAAATGCACTTCAAATCAGCTTCAAAAAATAAATATAAGACGAGACCGGTCCCGTTTTTGAGATAAAATACGACCAAGTTTTGTTTAACTGTAGTATTCATTAACAAAGAGAAAAATTCATTTTTAAATGAATCATTTTAAAATATGTATAATTATTTACTAGCAAATTTGCTCGATATATTCCGCCAAAAAAATTCTCTTTTTGGTATTTGTCAAAAACATTGGCGAATTGAGATTTTGGCTGTATCGCAAAATAAATATAAAATAGCAAATATACACATTACTACCCAATAAAAAAGTATAATTTGTGTATAAATATATTATAGTCGCCTGCGTTAAAATATCTAATTAATACTCATTCTCGCTTTCGTTCTCTTTCAGCACTTCCTGCCTCGCATCGTTTCGATTTAGCCGCGGCGGGCGGCATAGCGCCCTGTTTTGGTGATCCGCCCCTACCCTCAGCACTGCCACTGCCCGGCGCCGATGATGACCTCTTCAGTCCATCGGGCAATGGGGATCTCAGTCCCGGCTGTTGTCATGCCGATCTGAGTCCGACCTTCGATAAGCCGTATATGCGTGAAATGGAGAAGACCATCGAAGGTTCGCGTTTTATAGCGCAACATGTGAAAAACAAAGATAAATTTGAGAGTGTAAGTACAAGTGGGAGAAATATCAAAATACTTTTAAATATATGCATTCCATTTACTCAGTAATATTTCTACTCACATAAAAGGTGTCATAACGAGTCATATTGTCATTATATTAGGCGTGTTTTTTACACGCATAAGTGGCTGTGCTTAAAATTTGTATGAAGCTTTAGCGACAAGCTTTATGTGAGCTTATGAATAATTATCGATAAAATCAAAATTACTTATTTTTAAATAGAAATTGCTGATGCTTGGTTTTTACACGTTAGTCATAGATATGTATGCGTGAAAAAACCACGGCTATAATACATTTTATAATGACGGCAAATATTTTTAAGTAATCCACAATCACTAAACATTTCTAAGCATTTCGAAATATATGAAACTATGATAATACATCTATTATGACATCTTCTGACCTTCCAAGCAAGTATGTATAATCAAAAATTTCACTTCATAAATTGAATTGATGCACGAATCCATGTCCAATAATATTTCATCAAATGTGGCACCATGATATATATATATTGCACAAATCGAATTGAGTCCCACCTCTTCTTAACCCGGATCACTTCTTCAAAAAAAAAAAACTAAATCAGGGGGCTAAATCTAAATTTATGAAACATTATATGTACAATAACTACATAATTCCCTTGTACATTCCCTTGACATCTTCGAAATACCGATTTCCACGAGAGGCATAAAGTGAGATCCGATTTAGTAAAACTTTTTTTTTTTGGTATAAAGTTGCACTTAGAATCCCACGCAAGTTCTTGAAAAAAGCAAAACGGCGCATCAGAAACAGAGCGGAAAAAAATTCTACCGTTAGATTCATCTCTCAGAAAGAAAGATCTTTTATCTCTGCTTCATGATTTTTGAGTTTAATCGAGACGCTTCGGAATGTTTCAAAACTGTTTGAGGTTTTTTTCTGAGATTTTTTTTTAATCTGTGTATTTTTGTGTCTTAATCCATGAATTTTTAACTTTGCTTTAAGTATGGCATACTATTTAAATTGAATTAGGCAGCATATATTTCCATAATTTTATTCCCCGACGGTTTAGCGTGGGCGAAGGGTTTCATCAATGGTTTTCGCTGCAAACTGGTTAAAAATAGCCAAGCCGCAAGTCCTTACTCCTTTATTCGTGGCTGATTATTTGGGATTTAGTCGCCTCTTACCCGCTAACGGCGATCAATCAGAAAATCCTTCAATTCAATTCCCTTAGGGGTCTGCAAAAATCGAGTAAATATTGATATGGATGGATGTTTATAATCAAATGAATTTCAGATGAATTTGCTTTAAATAAATGGCTTTGAAGTTAAGGTAGTGTGTACTTTTCATGGACTATTCAGCTAAATTATAGTAATTGGTGATCAACTTCAAAGTCCAATATCTCAAGAAATATCGATGTTAGTGATTTTATGTTCTGAAAGTTTTTTGTAAGAAAATTGAAAGTACTACAAGTTTGTCATTTATATTTTTTCTGTAGCTCTTGTTATTTTGGAGATAGGCGTAAAAAACGAGAATTTCATGAAAAAATTTGGTTTAGTGACCCGTACTAGCTCGCTGGTGGGAGTTACGATTACCCCGCAATGGACACTTTTGTAGAGCATTCAATTCTGAAGAAAATCCATCATTGACCAATATTATATCATAAAATTCCGCTGAGTTCTAAGAAAAAAACTCAAAGTTTACGTTTATTTTATATGGGAAATCTTTGCACGCCTTGGGCGAGTACTTAATGTTAATACTAAGGCTTCAAATTTTTTTTTTTTAAGTTTTTTATAGGTGTTTTCCACAAAATTTTGAGGTAGGAGTGAAAAAAAATCAATAATCGCAAAAGAAAATCGCCCTAATGTATATATAGTACTAAAAATACATAGTTAAAAAAAGGTTTTTAACACAGTTTTGCCATAAATTTAGCTTTCTCTTTCTGTAAAAGTTTAATATAGGTACGTAAATAGTATTCTCAATTCTCTTTTGACGCACCGTTGTGCTTTTGCATGCTCGCTGCACATTTTTCTTCCTCTAATCGACGCAAAAATCGAACATTTCTTTGGAGCGTAATTTAAAGTGGCTTTTTCTAAGAGCAAAAAATTCGCATTACTGTAAATGCATAAATACATATTAACATAATCACATATTTACATGCATACATGTGACATACATTCTTATGTATGTATGCATGGATTTAAGTACTTTATGGCTCTGCAACTCACAAATATGTCACTCATACGCCACGTCGCACAGCAAAGTGCATAACGATGCTTTGGCGGCTAAGCTGAAGGCTTGTGCTGGCTGGATACATACTTGCATGCATATATGTATGTGGATAATGGTTTATTTCTATACCAACTATGTATACATATGTATGCAGTATACTATGGCACGCCATCAGTGCGCTAAGAAACGGCAGCTGATGCTAAAGCAATACCAATCAGCTGGCGCACGATTGGCGAGCAGTTCTCTGACAAAAAAAAGAAAAGTTAACAAAAAATTTAACCATTGCCACTACTGATGCTTACTCGCTGTTGTGGCTGCCATACGCTGCTACCACTCGCTGCTGCTTGCAATCATTGGCATTATTGATGATTGCGGCAAAGCTTGTTTAAATCGAATTTCCACCGCCACCACTGTCGAAATCATAACCCAGGACCGCTAGCGCTCCTCACGTGCGCTGTGTGTATCGCCCTCGTCGACCTCGCCGACCTCCGAGCTAACTGGTTGACTGGATGGCTGACTGGCTGTCTGTTTGATTTGCTTTGCCTCACTTGATTTGTCGTCTATGATAGATGCATATACATACACAAATGTGGGCTTAGATACACATGTACATACGTAAATGGTAGTTCCAAGTGCTTGCATTTTCAGGCAAAACCTTGAAAGGCACTTACATTTCCACACACAAGTGTATAGCCAATCTCGTACTACCGCTCTGTGCACAGCGAAGCTTATGTATATTTCTGTTGGAGGGCAATAAAAAATTAAACTTTTTAAATTTGAGCTCAAAATCAAAGCACTGAAATGTGACATCGCGAATTTGGCAATCATAAATCCAATAAACTACATACATATCGTCGTTTAAAATACAAAACCGCGTATGTGAGTTTGCATAAATTATTTTCTAGAGAGAAAAAACACTCATATTTCAAAATGGTTCTCTGTTTTATAAAGCCATCGCATTTCTGGCCAGTAAATATTTTTCGGGACGAAAGAATAAGGATTAAGCGAAGAGCTTCGGTGATCAAATCCAATTTTTGTCAAAAAATTTCAGTTACGCGGTTTTGCGTATTCAATACTAACTTCATCGTGGTACAGCTGGATCAGAAATTTAAATTTTTACCGACACCGGATCTCACTACCTAATTCCTGTGTAAAATCGCTCCCTGTTTCCGGGACTGGAGAAAATTATTGTTTTTTCTGTGCACAAGTTTTCAAGATATTTGCAATTTAACGTTATTCTGATAAAAAAAAAAAGTGTTAATCAAAAGAAATGTACTTTTGCAGGGAAAAAATTTAAAAATAACAATATATTTGTAATTCATCATTTCATTTAGTATTTTTTTTATGAAAAAATTAAAAACAAAAATCAAACTTTAGCAGGGAAAAAGTAACAGATTTAATGAATAAAATTGATGGATAAATAAAGAATGAATGAGTGTTCAAATGAAAATGAAAAAAATTTTTGTATGAAAAGAGGGCAGAAAGAATGTTACTCATACGCCATGTATCTACATATAAAAAAAAACTTAGCAATAATGTGGGAGTTCACACTTGCCTGATAACGTGAAAAAATAAAAATTTTCATTCTATATTGCATTCGATTGTTGTTAACTGAACAAAAAACCAAATTACCTTATAACCAGACAAGAGTAAATACCCACAATGACTTTTTCTAGCGTTTTCATTTCTCGAAATAATGTAGCATTTATTCTGCCCTGCGTTAGGGCTGTCAAGTTTTCGTGTGCTTTTCTCAGCACCTTCTCATGCATATTGCGTGCTCTTTCTTTAAAATGTTGCACCGTGATAATGTTGTCATATAGGAAGATGACTTTTTTTTTCGAGAAAAGAAAATGCCATTAGTTTAGCTTTCCGAAAGAAGAAGTAGAGAAGAAGTATGTATGTAACCTGACAATGACTAATTTCTGCTGTGCTTACAGGCCAAGCCATAGCGTACCAAAATGAAAAAGGGCCTCTAAAATTTTATACGAACTTACTCAACATGTGGTAGATATGCTGCGAACATGGTCCGAGGAAAGTAGACCAAAACTAGCTAAAATGTATACAAAAAGTATAACAAACTGCCCCAATTCCAACTCCCTTCGTAATTTTTTTTTTTTTTTTTGTAGCACTTTTTACTTGCCTGTCAGCATCAAAATTTAGTGAAGTAGAAAGTAAATTATTCGAATTTAATAGGCTAAGCAGAGGAGTGTTCGATTATTCGACTTTTTCCCCAACCCAATTTTCTATTTATTTGAAAATAGCAATGCAGTTATATGAATATTCTTATTCGACATTTTTCCCAACTCGGTTTTCGATTTATTAAAAAAAAAGGCAACTTAGAAGAAAATCCTAATTTCTAAATTCAGAAAAAAACTACCTGCTTTAAATTGTTTGCGTTTGCAAGATGCAGTTGTATAAATATTCTTGATGAATAACCCGATTTATACGATATCAAAACTCAGGTTTATTCGATATTTGAAAAATCACTATTTCAAAAAAACCACTCAAAAATTAAAAAAAAAACCGGCGAAAATAGGCTTGTAAAAACCGAGTCAATCATCCTACTCTATAGAGCGACGGGATTTGAGTCACAAATAAAAAGGCAGCAAGAAATTTTAATTATGATTGTTTTTAAGGTTCGCCGAAGACTAAAACCGTTATGACCCAAAACTCCTCTCAGTGTAAGCTTTTATACTTGAGGGAAAATTGCAAACTTCTTTTGTATGTAGATCAACCCAGTCTAATGCAAATACATATATGTGAGCCATATTTAAGTAGGGGTATCAACATATGCAACAATTGCATTGTTAGAAAACTACAAAGCAAATAGAGAGGCTGGCTGATTGCGCTCAAATTTAACCTTTAACGATTGATTGCATTTCGGCAGAAATTCGAATGGCAATGAGTTCCACGCTCGCTGCTATTGTCACTGGTAAGTTGGATTAGTCAAGGCTGCGAAAATATTTAATGGAAAGTTTAGCTGTCACAAATTAGCAAGAAATTAATTGAATTTCGAAATTAACTTTTAAGTACCTAATTGGCAGCTTTTCATTTCTAGTTCAATGCAAATTCTTTTGATGAGAGTAAATTCATTTAACGCTTAAGTAATATGTATTGGCATGCAATTGACAATTCACCATTTCCCTGCATTGCTCATAAAAATATAGTTTATAGTTACGATATGTCTTAAATATTAGCCAATATGTACTTGCTGCAACATTTTGGACTGATAGAGAACTTCTTCTTGTTTGGCAGTGATGCTTTTTAAGCTATCTTTATAGCAAACCTGGCGCATTCAAGGGTACGTAATTCTTGACATTCTTAAAAAAATTGGTAGTGATATTTAAAAATTTTCAAACTTTGGTATTATGGTGTATGGTTACTCAACCTAAAAAGGAAAAGTCAGTTAGAGGTGCAAGGTGCAAGGTGCAGGGATAGTATTTTCCGGGGTAGTAGTCAAGGTTCCGAATTCAAATTAAATAAAAAGTTCTACTACCTTATGATTCTCTTCTACTACCTCTTTGATTCTACTACCTTTGATTCTCATATATTTAAAAAAACACGATTTTTTTTACATTCTTTGGCATTTCTCCTGAATGTTATTTTATGAGCGCTAAAATTTACGCACCCCCCGAAATCCTTAATACATGTATGTATATTATAAAATGTGGAAAATCGCATTTTTGAAAAAATTCATTTATACATTAAAAATAATAAAAAATTAGTTAAAATGTGGCACTAAGTATGACTAACACAATAATGAATTCATCATCACCATTTCGAGAAAACCAAGCATTAAAATTTTATTCTTTTACCTTTTGAACTTTTGTTTTATTAAAATAAAATAAACAATACAGGGCTACAACCAAAAGTCTATCCAAATACACTTATAAAATAAATTTTTATATTAAATGCAAAATACTCTACGTGAAGAGCCCTGAATAAAGTATTTGCCCTTTGCACAGAGAAAAATTATACAAAACACTCAAGTCCTAAATTTACAAATCCCAAAATGTTTAGGTAAAGAACCTTGAATAAAGTATTTCCTCTTTGAATAGAGAAAAATTATACGAAATGCGCAAATCGTAAATTTTTGACTCTACAAATAGTCTACGTGAAAAGCCTCGAAGAGAGTATTTCCTCTATCGTTAGCCGTCATCGATGCGCCACTTCTCGCTCGCTATGTTTGAGTTCCGGTCGCTTAAAGAAGAATTTTGCATGTGAAAGCAACAACAAAGTTAGCTAGCATCGACAGACGATAGCGAGTTTGGTTGTACCTCATTGAGTTCGTTCGTTTCGCCACTCGCTAACTGTTGGCGAATCGATGACGGTTATTATGTATTAAGGTCTGAAATAGTATGGATTAAGAGCAAGAGCACGATCTTTCTGGAGAGGAATCCAACTTTGAAAAGCGGAAAAAATTAATCTACACAGAAAAATTTATAGAGGTATACAAGTTCAAACAAAAATCTTTTTTCTTAGTTATCGAAATAGAAATGGTACGACTGAACAGAATTCATGATCTTCATGAAGACAAATCCAACTTCCAAAAGAGAATGCGGCATTTCTCAAGAAACTCAAATTTATAGAACTGCAGAAATTAGTTTGTAACTGACTAATTGCTCAACAAAATACTATTGACCAATCGCTCTGAATAAAAAAAAAACATTTAGAGATCTAAAAGTTAAATTTGTAGAGGATTTGTACTAATCCGGAAATGGAAGAGAAAACAGTATAAAAAAGAGGCATATAAAACTCTTTAAGAACACATATACATACGTTCTCTATTTTTTTAGGGTAAGTATTTAGTACGAAATATGAGCATATTCGGAAGTATGGCCCTCTAACCTGGTTTTTATCTTTTAATACAAAACACTCCTGTAAAGCTATCTCTGAAATAATTTTCATTAGAAGTTATTTTTTTGGCCTAATAAATAATGCCAAACAATTTATGGTGGAAAATACAACAATAGTTAATAAATGGTTGCAGTTAAAGGCCTCAAGCTCAATAAAAATTGTTTAGTATGATTTGATAGGTAAAAAAAAAAATAACAAAAAACCAAATACTTGAGGACGAGCACGTGTTCAAGTTTAAATTCTAAAACGAGAAATTAACCAAAACAACAACCACAATTGCCACATGATCGAGCCTAAATAGCAGCAAAATATTAAGTTGCCCTTGACTGACATATGAAAAAGTGGAAAATCAACAACAGTTTATAAGGTGAAGTGGGTAGACCACTGGCTTTGTAAGCTGGAGTACCTAGTTCGAGTCCCAGTGAACTCGATGAAGAAGTCTGATGAGCATATATGATGATCTTCGAAATAGTACCTATAACTTCTACCATTTATAAATTGTTGTTGTTTTTCCACAATAATTTTTCACAAAAAAACGGCCTAAAGCTCAATAAAAATTTTCCTTTTAATACAATTTTTTTTTGTTTAAGAGGGTAACACTGCACTCGTCTTCTGATGGAACTGCGGCACAAGTTTGGGCCTCAACCATATAATGCCCAAACGGTTGCATCCATGCAGAGCTGTAAAAATTGCAAGTTGCAACCTGTTTAATTGCAATCAAAAATTACTGATTTTATTTTGATTGTAAATATTACAATTTACAGTCATATAGAAGACTTTTTATTGCAATCAATTCGATTTGTATTCACATTCAACAAATCGTGAATCAATTGCTTTACTTACCAAAAATAAAGCTTAGTAGGAGTAAAGATTTTTGATTGAATCCGTGATCTGAATGCGATCAAATTTTGATATCAAAAGTGCCTAAAATCAAATTGACTGCAATCAATTTACTGTAAATGATTCTAAATTAGAACTTTTACAATCGGAAGAAAAGCAATCAATTTTTATTGCAGGCAAATCAGTAGCACACCATTGATTGCTAAACAAAATAATTTTTAATTTTACAGCTCTGTGTCCTTAAGTGATGGGCAAAACGCCTAAGAGGAAATTGCTCCACCTCTTTACATTTTTTAAAAAAGGGGTTCCGGTTTACATAACTTCTTTGTTTAATAAATTCTCTTACATATATACATAGTTATGGGACAGAAATAAATAAAAGGGACATACGGTTTGCAAATAAGTTTTCGAGAAAAACAGCCTTGAAGCTTTAGTATCATTGAATGCTTTGCTTTGGAAAATTGTCCAACGTGAATTCACGAAAAACATGAATGCAGCTAGAAAGCTGCGGCTGATTGCATTGAAACGAGCGAAAAATTTTCTGTCCATTTACAAATACCCAACCGGGTCTCTATGAACCTTTTTTTAAGTGACCGTTAGAGGGTTAAAATTTTCTGCACAAAAGCCAAGCAGAGATATTTTCTGTGGTCACCGAGAACGAAAATCAGCGTATGGGCATATTTTGGTTGAGGTTCAAAAATACCTGCTCCAACTATGATTAAGAAAAACCTTGTTTTCAAAATGGCTACATTCCTAGCGACTGGCCTAACAATTTTCAAAAGGAGCGACCGTCACGCCAAAAGTCGTCAGATTACCGATTTGACTTTACTTTAAGTTAGAACTCAACATCAAGTTTTTTAAGGCTATTAGCGCTGTATTCAGCCAAAAATTTCGAAAGCCACAAAGCCTGAAAAGCTTAGTATGGAGCTCTAACTTAACCATTATAAAACAATAGATGCAAACCTCATGTTGAAAATGATTCTATATGACAGTTCGAAACGTGTCTAATGGCGTCCATTCTCAACAACTTTGCTTTTGTCAAATATTTAAATATTCCCTCTTATACACTTTCCTCTTTACAGGTGGAAGAAGATTGGAAATATGTTGCCATGGTATTGGATCGTCTGTTCCTGTGGATCTTCGCGATTGCATGCGTGGTCGGCACGGCGCTGATTATCCTGCAAGCGCCCAGTTTGTACGATCAATCACAACCGATCGATATTTTATATTCGAAAATCGCTAAGAAGAAGTTCGAACTGCTGAAAATGGGCAGCGAGAATAGCTTATAGCGACCACTCGGGTTCGCAGCGGGCTGGTGGAATTTAATCACCAGCTCGATGCGAACCCTCTTCGCCGCACGCGATGATGATCGCGGATAATACAACGATGCCATTGCAATGGTCGAACGTATTTTACAAAATTTTATTGGTGCTGGTGAAGAAAGTCAAGTAACAGCGAACGAAGGAGGAGGAGAAGTAGAAGCAGGCATGGAGAGAGGAGCAGAAGGAGGAGAAATAGATGCCGAAGCAAACGTAAACGAAACAAACAAAGTAATCAAGCAAATAAAGGGTGCTGAAGTAGCAAAAATAGAAGACGTAACCAATAACGATGACGCGCATAACGTCCGAAAACAAACTAACCTAACAAACAATGCGAAGACGCATTTGAAAATACTTTTTGAGCAAGAGCAAGAGGGCAATGAAAGTGAAGCTAAAAGTGATGGTGGGGGGGGCATTAAGAGCGCGTGGGGTAGAGTATGAGCGGTTTAGAGTTGTTGTGCGCGATGAAATAATAATTGAAAATAAGACGCGTGTTGTTGGTGAGCAGTTGATCAAAATAAAATTGTTGCCGTAAAGTAGTTGAGAATTAGTAAAACCTAAATAAAAAAAAAAAACATTAACAAAACACACAAAATCAGTTGATGTGTGCTTACACAGCTACACATACATAAGCACACTTATGAGTGCATATGCATGTGAATTGAGTGAGAAACCTGTGAGTATAAGTGAGCATACATTTCTCTTGAGAAATAAAGAGAAAAAGCGCAATCTGAGCGTAGATATTTTTTAAGTTTTAGTTGTAAACATGGTTAATAGTATTGTGGGAGTAAATGGCGGCAAAAACAAGCAAGGCGAGAATACATATGAAACAACAAACACTTACTCAGCCATCCAGGTATAATACTAAAGTACTATAAAGTAAAAAATAATTTATTAATAACAAAGAAAGCTACTGGAGTACTAATGTTTACTAATCAGCTGAAATAAGACTACAACAGTAATCGAGTTTATAAATATATAAATATTTATATTTATGTGTATGTATGTATGACTAATTAGAAATATGAAATATTAAATTGTTGTAGTTGAACAATCATCAACAAATGCCACATTTTTTTCTACTGACGACAAGTGAAACGAATAACTTAGCATGTAAGTGAGTAAAACTTAAAATAGCTATAATAGTACCGCAATGGTACAGTAAGTCATAAAACTATGCAGGTTAATTAAGTGCTGGCGAAAGTGAGCGAATGACAGTGAGAACTCTAAGAGAAGAGAGAAAGTATGCGAGCGTAAACAAAAAAAATGTATGCGAAATTGTAAATCCTTTGCTCTCGCGCGTTCACCCGGCCGGCAAATATGAAGATCCCGTTACGCTTACTCTTGAGTTTAGCTCATTTGAGTATAAAACGGCGAGTAGAAGCAATAAGCTCCCGCTGAGTATTGCGTGCAAAAAAAGTTTTATACATAGTTAAACATAAATAAAATTTATTTTTTTTGCGGAGTAAAAGAAACCACAAAGATTTCACAAAATTTATTTAAATAAAATAACATTTAAATTAAAAGTAGCAATAATTGAGGTAAGTGCAAAAAAACATTTTAATTCAACGACTGAATGTGCTTATGTCTATATATAAAGTAGGTTAAAAACATACATACACGTGCTCATTCATACATACATATGTATGTATGTGTGTGTTTACAACTATGGTTTAAATAAGCGGTAAACATACATGCATAAGCTAAAATAAAATGCCAATAAAAATCAAAGTGTAATTAATTAAAAAAGTAATATAAAGTAAAACAATAATTGATAAACAACACTATTCTAATTTTTAAGTGCATACAATATTTTTAGCATTAACACTAAAATTATTTGTATGCGACACGCAAGCAAACATACAAAGAATTCACTAAATAATCTAAGTACAATTTGTTTCATACACTTTTTTTTTTAATTTTAATTCGCGTTAGTATATACTTATGTGTGTATAAATTAACTGTATGTAACAAACGTACTATATACAGAGAGTATTTGTTGCCAACAAACAGCAAATTGAAAGCGTAAATTCTGAAATTAATTTAGATAATTGACACAGTAAATAAAATCAATTGAAGCATACAGCAACAAATCACTAACAAGCAAAGATCACAACAAGCGAAGCCAGAAAAAAAAAAACAAAATGTATTTAAGTAGGAAACCAAATTTTTTTGAAAATCTTAAAATTTTTAACGTTAAGCTGATTGGATAAATGTAAATACTTAAATAAAAAAAAAAAAAAAACCTAAACAGCAAAAATATGAATCAAATATTCAAAACATAACGCTTGCAAAAATTAACATTCAATTTCAAAACAATATATATAAATTACACACATACAAATACTAATTAAAAACTACTGATTTCTTTGTTGGCTTAACTTAACTGCAAATTATTTTTAGTAAGTAAAAATTAAATACCCTGCAGTAAACAGAAACTAATTAGTTCCATTGTCCAAATGCTTTGAAATGTATAGTTACTGTTTTGCAATTAGTAAAAACACCGCAGCAGCGAAATTCAAACAGCTAAGAAGTAATCATACAGCATAGTCCATAGTCCGGAATTCATGCAGAGTAGCCATAAATCCTAGTAAGATGTAAAAGTACACCGGAATTAAGTTAGGATTATTCAAAATCTCAATGACATTCATTCCATAGTTTGTCTGGTCGGTCTTGAAGATATGGGTATACAGGTAATTTTTTAATATCTTTTTCCGGATTTTGAAACTTTATTGTACATATTTGGTACAATGTATTTTATTAAAAGTATTGTCCATCGCTAGCTATGATTTCTGCCAACTTTCGTGGCAATGCATGGCTTCCGCGCCACTAAAACTGCACATCTTTGGAGAACAAGAAAATATCAAGCCAATATTTGATACCTTCAAGTGAAATGCAGCGTTCTCCCGTAAGTTCGTTTTGCATCGACCGGAACAATTGAAAGTCTAATGTTTCAAAGTCAGGGCTATAAGGGAGGTGGGCTAGGACTTTATATCCGGTATCATAGAGATAAGTTTTCACCACTTGTGCGATATGCGCCCGAGCACTGTCACGGTGGAACATCAATGACTCACAAGTGAACCCGCACTGCGTTTAGGCGCCCAAAATTTCAAAAACTGAAAAAATATTTCAAATAAGTTATAAGAGATGCGAGTGCCAGTGAAGAGCAGTCTCATCAAATCATCAAATCCCCATATATCGATGAAGGATTTTCTTAATAAAAAACAAATAAAACTTTATCACACATCTACAGGCTAAGGTCTTTCATTTTTGAAATTCCTTTTCAAACGTATTCTCAAACTAAAATCTTCTTAAATCTCCTTCCTCTGACATTATGGTAGGTACACATCCATTTCAATAAACTGATGAACTAATTTTAATTTGATAAAGGTCAGGAATAAAGCTTTTTCAAACCCATTTCGATTAATACCCATTTGTGTATTAGTTAATTGAGTTAGACCTTTAAACATGTGGCAGCCCTCTTCAAAGGTATTTTCAAGCTTAATCTTTGTCAACCCTCCATTGCGATGCATATTTTAATTAACTGCCCAATTAAGTGGAATTTAATTTTTCACACATGTGGCAGCCCAACTAAATACAGCTCAGAAATAAAAAATTGGTTTAACACCCTTACATTGATACCCATAATTTAATAACTAACGTATTAAAGAAGTTAAATTTAATTTGTAAACAGGTGGCAACCTTCTTCCAACACCTCAGAAATATTTTTAGCGTCCAAACTAAAGATTTTTTAGTACTCGTTCGTTTGACATCCATATTTTGATAGTTTATATATAACTGGTGTATAAGTGAACTGAATTCGTCATTTCAAGCTGGTGGCAACCCTCTTCAAAATATTTGCAAACTATTGCTATCTGAAGCCCCTTTCGTTTGGCATCCAGTTGGTGATACATATTTCTCTTGCCTAATACAATTTTTTAAACAGGTGGCAACCCTCATATAATTAAGCTAAAAACAAAAGGTTTTCAAAACCATTTCGATTGATACCCATTTTGTAATAATTGATTTATTATTTTACATAATTTGAATATAATTTTTTTTTTTTAAAAGGTGGTAACGCTTTTCAAGTAAAGTAAAAGCTTATTGCACATACAGCCCTAACCTTTTAATTTGACACCTCATTTCGGCAAATTGAACGAACGGAGCGGTCATGATGACATTAATTATTAAACGATTTGACTTTAATTATTCAACTGGTGGCAACTCTTTTCGAAAAACTAAAACCAGTTTCTACAGACCAAGTGCTTTAATTTTACATCTAATTTTTAAAATTGGGCGAACCGTACACATCTTTTGTACTGGACAAAAGATCCCTTCGCGTATTATAGTACTTATATGCATGTACTTATATAGATATCTGGTTGCTCATTCCGGCCGTTTTTCCGCGATCGCTCGGTTCATGAATATTAGTTGTTGTATGTAGAGATCCCGTCGATCGTCTGATCACTTTTGAGAAGCACATGATACAGAATTAATTTCTGTTCCCACCAACTGCTTGCTGCCTACGCCCCCTGGCATTTGGATTGTCGTTATGAATCCATTTTCCATAACCGGTGACAATACAATAAAAATGACTTAGCTTTGTACCGCTGAAGGAGATTTTGGGAAACAGTGCCACGCCATTCGATATCTCTTGGTTGTGTTCTTGAAACACCCACTGTTTGACTTTCTCAAACATACCAATATAATCCGCAAGTTCTTATTGGGTTTGGTACGGGTCTCCTTCCAAAATTGTTCCCAATTCGGCGTCAGCAATCGTTGATGGCCTTCCTTCGAGCTCCTTATAATAACTTAATGCCACGTCGAAATCTGTTTCATTTTGATTCTCTAAGTTCTACGTTCCGTTAAGTTAAGTTAAGTTGCCATAATCAGGCTTTTAAACAGCAGTAAAATAGGTGCATTTTTTTTTGTAAGCGAGCGACAGAAGAACGCTCAACTAGGGTAAAATTTCCTTTTAGCTACTTAAGCAACCCTGTTGGTACCGGGCAAGAAACATGTGATTAGTTTAACGAGATTTAATTACAAAAACCAATTTCCCATTAACAATTCACAATAGAGCAGTTTTTTTCACTTAACAACACTATCCTTCAGGTCACGTATTTTTTAACCGACATGGCTGAACTCGGATAAATAGGCGAGTTTCTGTTGTTGCTTTGTGTGTATTTCGTCATTTAAGCGAGTGTTTTTTTTTAGCTCAGTTGCAAAAGAATGCACCTAACAACAACACTTTAGCACTAAGTTGGCTTTGGTATGGATAGGTATGCTTAAACAATACTGCTTTGCTCTGTTTGCAATCTTTTGAAACTGACTTGTCTACATACGCCTTCTAGCGCTAATTTGTAGACTACTGTAGTGATGTGATCTCTAAAAAACTGTTTAAATGTTTTCTTAGATATACTTAGAGCGATCTTCGCGGGCCTTTTCGTTAAGATCATCGGGATTCATTAAGGAACTTTGAACTATCTAAAGCTTTCCGCGCTACCTGACTTTTTATAGAAGACAAATACTTCCTAGCTCTATGTAGATCATTCAGCAATACTGAATGCTGTCTCCTGATTAATACACACAAGAGGGGTCGGGGAGTTCTCCAACTCTACCTTCAATTTAAGAGGCATTTATATAGAAGTTTATGACATTAGGCAAATCGCCATCGTGCCTTAGATAAATGAATGGCTCGAAGTTCGATCAGTTCACTTGGGAGATTATGAAGTGCTACTGCTGCAGTTACGATAACATCTCGAGCAATTAAATCAAGTGGAGTTCAAGAAGCATCAACTTTTGGGTTTCTACTTACGTGGCGCAAAGAGCTCCGTCTACAAAACATCCAAAACTTTACTCATGATAAAATTCCATCTCAAATATTAGCCAACTTATGTATATAAATATTCTTCCAAGTGTTCCTCAGCGATCATTGTAGCCAAGTGATTACAGATGCATAATATGAAATTGCAAGTTCGTTGCCTGAACAGAGCGACTTTCAAATTATAAATGGATAAATACGATTTTTTCTAAGTAATAACGGACGTCCCTACGACAGGCAGTACGCAGAAAATTTCCGCCAGCCCCTCAGTGAAGACGAAAAGTTTTAGGTACTTATATTCGGTTGTCGCATAGCAAAAATTCGACGACAAACACTTAACGAAAATGTGGCCGCCAATATTACAAGTATTATTTTAAGTTTTTTTATCCTAACAAATGGCTGAATATTTGAATATCTTTTAAGCTTGCTACAGCTACAAATAGGTTACTAAGCAGCATACATACTTTGGACTATGTAGCCCTCAACAAAATTCCTTACTGCAGGGTTAATACTCCCATTTCGTACACTTATAAACTTACATAAGCCTACGAATTTCATTCATTTGCGCTTTTGTAAATATTTATATAATCACTCAAAACTATCGCCTTTCATAGACAAAAAAAAAAAAAATTAAAAACTTTAAATTATGATGTTTTTTCTTATCGCTCAGTATTTTTTAACGTTAAAGCAAAATATCTAAATTCCAATAAATTTTGCTGATATAAAAAAAGATGAGGCATCAAAAAATTGCGCTTAAACCACGTAGATAGTTTCATATTTAATTCGTTTTTTTGTTTTTCTATTTTTTGCTTTTGCGAAACGTTTTTATAAAGTAGTAAATAATTTGAGTGTTCATTAAAATATATATATATATTCAACTCTGAATTAAATGCATAAGAAACGTTTTTACGTAGAGAATTTAATTGGAAGTGGTTATATTTCCAAAAAAAAAAATTTTAATAAAATATTATTAAAGTAACAGAAAATTTATGGATAAATCAAATCCTTAAATTGGTAATAATTACACGACGGAATTTTAAATAATCTAAAAGTGATTTTTTTATTTTGATTTGCTGAATATTTAACTTTTAAATAGAATTAACTTTTTTCCTTTAATTATTTATTATTATTATTTTTTTATTCTTTCAAAGTAACCAATGGATTCTGCCCATTATAATTGTTGCACTGGTTGTTTTCTTGTGCAATTTTACGACGCAAATATTTTTCCAATACTTACAGCCGGTTTCACCAGCAATTTAAATAGAAAATACTTTTTTTCTGTCAATTTCCATATAGAATTAAAAAAATTAAAATCATTACTCACTTAAATTGCTTTCGTGAAATTGGCTGTTAATGTGCCTGCCTTCTGCCTCCGCTCAATTATCTTGGATCAGTAATGAACATAGCCCGCGGTAGGGATGCAAGTCAAAATAAACATCGATATTTTCGAATGAAAATATCAACGGTTTCTTTCAAATAAAAATATAAAACAAGAAAATTAAACAATCGGAGCTTCGATAAATGTTTAAGTATTAACTCACAGTGAAATGTATTTATTGATTTAAATAGTTACAAATTCCAGTTTTTTTTTTTGTTCTTTTGAGAAGCTTTCGAGAAAAGTTTTCGGAAGGTACTAAAGTGGCGACAATAAGCATAGTAAAATAATATAAAGTGTGCCAACTAGCAATGATATTCTATTTCGGTACACTCATTTGGTACTATATTATCGTAATTTTTTCTTTCATTTGACACCCTTTTGAATGAGAACTTATTGATGTGAGAAAAAAAAACATGTCAAGAATGTCTTACCGCTTGTGCAAAAGCATACAATTCGTTGCAGTACTGATGTTTCCAGTCCCTCAGGATGAGGACCTAAGCCGAAGTAGGCAAATTTAGCTTTGAAATAAGCGTACATCACTTCATATTATTTCACTATGTTTATAATCTATGTGAAATAATTTTGGAAATTGCTGTTTAAAATCTGCCAGATTTCCAAAGGGTTTTGAGTGTCAATATCATATCAATTAATATCATTTTGTAGATGGGTGTTTGACACTAAACGTTTCTACTAATAAATTAGCAAATAACTCATACCTTTACAGTGTACCTACATTGCACACAAACGTCTATGCATCGAAAAAAATACATCGATATATCGATGTAAATCGGAAAGTCCAAAACATCGTTTTTATTCGATGCATCGAATATCAAATATCGATGCTTCCGATGCATCGATATTTTTTCTGCATCCCTAGCCCGCGGCAAGGCGATGCCCATCATCGGATTAGGGAGTTCTTTAACCTTGCGCTTAAAGCTTCGCAGGTATGCACTTACTATCCATAACGACTAAAACATATTCCGCGGAAACATTTTTGTAAAGCTTTTTGCAGATATTTATTGATACGCACAAATAAAAGTTCGCTCTCATCGTCACTGCTTTGAATAGTTATGTACATACATATAGAGAATTTCTTCTACCTTTATGTGTTCTGATTTGCTGTGTGATTACGAAATAACGGAACTTACGGGAGCAGTATCCAGAAAGCGCATGAAAAGCATACTCTCCTTCAACGTGAGAGATTTTTGATCATATTTTGAATAAAATTTCATAGTTAAACAAAAAAAAAATTGTGTAAACACCTTAAAAATACGTCTCATTCCTTTTGGTTCTTGTATGTCTATCGCGTAAAATTCCACACAGTGTTTTTAAAAGTTTCTCGCTCCGCTACCAGGACGTTGTTTAACAAAACATAGACTGAAGGAAATAAAGCGATCTTCTACCTTTGAACAAAAAACAAGTAAGAAAGTCTAAGTTCGGGCGGAGCCGAACATTAAATACCCGGCGCAAGTATTAAATATATGTTTTCCTCCTTTCCGAAAGCTACCGCTACATGATAAGCCGGGGTGTATACATTTTAAGTAAATTAGCGTCCTTAAATTTCGAAATATTGAAATTTCAAGCATTTCTGAAATTTACCGTTATATGAAAAGCGGCCTCAATTTTAGTCCGATTTCAACAATTTTCAACGGTTTGCTTTTATGTGGCAAGCACAATAACCATACCGAGCTTGGTACAAATTGCTAGAACGGTTAGCGAGATACATATATGTGATCACAAGTGGGCGGTGCTACGCCCATTTTCCAAAATTTTGTCATAAACGTATTTCTTGGTAAAGAATTGTTGCAACCATCAATTTTGAATAAATTAGCTTCAATATTTACTGATTTATCGAAGATTTTGTATTTCTCGAAATTACCGTTATATGGGATGTGGGCGTGGTTATTGTCTGATTTTAGAAATTATGGGCCATTTGGTATGCTGTACCAGGACCAACAACTGTGCCAAGTTTGGAAGAAATTGGTGTAGCGGTTACCAAGATATACACATGTAACCATAAGTGGGCGTGGCTACGCCCATTTGCCAAAATTTTGTAATATTCTTATTTTTCGTCTAAAACTCATTGCAAATATCAATTTTGAGTGAATTATCTTCAGTAGTTACTAAAATATCGCAGTTTTCGTTTTTCTGAAAATTACCGTTATATGGGAGGTAGGCGTGGTTATTGTCCGATTTCGCCCATTTTCAATACCATCCGTCCTACGCCCAAAAGAAGTTCACGTACCAAGTTTCGTTAAGATATCTCAATTTTTACTCGAGTTATCGTGTGCACAGACGGACGGACAGACGGACGGACGGACGGACGGACAGACAGTCACCGCTTAATCGATTTCTCTTTTCATTCTGATCATTTATGTATACATTTGTCTATATCTATCTCGATTCGTTTTGCCTGTTACAAACAACCGTTATGTGAACAAAGTTATAATACCCTTGTGCACAAGTGCGCTCGGGTATAATTACCACCTATCGATTGGCGTGCATTCGTATTCTACACACCAAAACCTGAGCGGGGCAGAGCGAAACTGCAAGTGTGCCCACTGAATGAAGCGGAGCGGAGCTTTTCACATGAAATCGGCCGCGAAGATATTACAAAACTTACCTCCAATGAAAAGTGGCTAAAATATTTATAGTATCTGATTTAACTGCTTTCTCGAAAAATCAAATATGCATGTAAAAACTCAAATAAAATATTGTTTTGCCCTCAGTCCCAAAATGCTTCTGAAAAAGCTAGTTGTATGAACACTTTCATATAGTTACAGCAATTTGAAAACTTCGCTACGCCGGCAAGGGCTTCTCTCGACTCGGGCCCCATTTTCCGTGTGTAAATAGTACACTGAAGTACTATAGACCGAGCAACTAAAAAACCCGATATACTTTTCGATGGTCAACATTGCGTTTGCAAATTTTTCTTTTTTGTTCTTTAGCCAAAAAAAGGAAACTTCTTGCAAGTGGAGTGAGTTACATTTTTCAATTTCTTCGCATCAATACGAGTACTTTTGCCAAATTTATCAAATTTGTTTGTTACTTGAATATATACTTTTGTTTTTTTGATTAACGATGTTAATTTTCGACCGTTGCTCTTCCACAACGACTTGCTTTCCTTTCTTGTGCGCATTTCAGGCAATTAAATCCCGCTTAACTTCACCAAACAATGCAAATTAACTGCACTCAATCAAAATTGAAACTTTTTGTCACTTTTCGATTCCTACTTACAGCAAAGCGCGGCGGTATGCAAAAGCGTTAGAACACTAACAATTTGACATGCGATTTAAATTCTTCTTTAAAACGGTTCAACGAAATCCATGTTGATGACGGGTTAGTTGCAGAAACAACATAAAATTCACCAACCAACATGGCAATCAGCTTTGTTGCTGTCAGCTGGATTGACGAAAAATTTTACAGCAAACAGCGGGAGAGTTACCAATTTTGCTTAGCTTGAAAGCAGAAAAAGATTTCTTGGGGAGGGCAAGTGTTATAAATTATGTCAATATTTTCGCTTAAAATGAATGATCATGCTTAACAAGTGACTTTCGACGTTTTTCAACATTCGAACGTTGGCAACCCTGTCACATTATATTATGCACATCAGGAGTGTACTCGTACCGAAAACTGTTAAAAGTTGTAGAAAACTTTTACTGCTGAAGTTGTCGGTTTTGATAGTTTGATTGTTGAGATGACAATTTTATAATTTTAAAGCTACATTTGTACCTATATCTATTAAATTTTTTTTTGGATCAATAATGGGTGTTTGGAGGAGATTCTCTTGATTTTGAATGCGTCACCATGTGGTATCACAAATAATTATGAGAAAAATAACTTATTCATTCCGATATAATTAATTTGTATTTTAAAAATGTTTTCCTTAACCAAAACTATTCAATTGTATAAAATGCCAAATGGGGGGAAAATGTACTATGCAGAAAATAAATTGCCAAATGAACCACCAGTGGGAACTGTGCCGGTGATCAGCTGTTTCGAAGGTTGCAAGTTTTTTTTTTGAGAGCGAATGCTGCTAAATTCTCAGAATTTTTTCTACTGGATAATTTGGTCCGCTCAATACGAGTACAAACCTATCATCTGCAGTTCTGTGCTCTTTTCACACTTCACATTCACGCACACGCACCCATATTTTCTTACAGGGCATCTCATGCTGAGAGAAAAAAATGTTGCTTTTAGGCAACTCTTCCGGTAGCTTTCTGCTACTATCCATCCTCGGCTTGCGGCGTCACTTTCAAAATGTACTTTACTGACTTGTCTTTTTCCGTACGCAAATGCAGAGTGTCATTTCTTAAGCGCTGGGTGTCTTCCGCTGCTGCTGCTGTCAAGCGCTTCCTTGTTCCGCCTTGTTCCGCCAGCTGCTGCTGCTGATGTTGCTACGTCCACTTTAAAGCTCACTTACAAATAGCTGTAGCGTAGTTAATTTATTTACATACGTACTTTTTTAGGTGTGTGTGTCTATGTATGTGTGCGTGTGCGTATTTACTTCTGGAGTGGCAAAAGTTTAATTAAAATTCCTAATCAAAAATGCTCAACATTTGAATCAAAATTTAATTAAAATAGTTTTGTTTTCGCACGCAACAACAGTGTTGGCCTTGCCACTACAACAAAAAACAAAAACATCGGCAACAAATATGACTCTCATAGGCACAAAGTGGCACTTTGTTTGTTGTATGCATCCTACATACATATTTAATGCACATAAGTGTGAATGTATGTATGTATGCATGTGTGCTTCCGTAAATACAGCATACAGCTTGCAATTTTTCGCTTGGTCACACTTATGTATGTGTCAAGTGTGCTTCTCGCACTGTGTATATTATGTACACGTAGGCTTGTTGTTGCAATCAAAATAATGGTATTTTAAGACAGTTATCACATAATTCCACACAACACATTTGAATTTCTTTTTGTTTTACCACTTTAGTGTCCCTCTGTGATAGTTGAACACATGAACGAAAGACACAAGATCACGCGGGACGGAAAGAACGAAAAAAGTTATTTTCTAGCTGCCGAAATCTCGACGCCATCTTTGCTGTAAGAAGTAAACAACGAAGAGAACGGAGAAAACCGCGAAATTGTTGAACGCATGAAAAATCATTTTTATTATGCAAATTCTTCTAAAAATCATGCCGTTGTGTTAAATTATTCTTTATCTTATGTGTACACACGTTGTCACAAGCGAAAATGAAGAAAATTGCAGAAAAAGGCACCACCAAATTGTAAACAACGAAGAAATGTAAATAAACGGCTAATGTCAAAATCGTTCAACTTTTTTCCTTAATGCGATTCTAACGGGCTACTCTCCTGCCCGCGTGATCTTGTCTTTTTGGTTCATGAGTTGAACCTGTCATGATTGTCAACTTTGTGTATGTGTGGTGTTAATTGTATACATACATATGTAGAAGAGGAATCTTGAACTCCATGGTTTGGTTTTTCCAGCTCAACTACTTTTTCTTCAATCTGTGTCGGGTTAAGCAACAAGGAGATGCCCCATGAAATATCAGTTGATGACCTCTACATATGTAGATGTAATAATGAGACCACCAGGTAATGAAATGAGAATGGCCACGGTAACCCTGTTTCCCCGTTTTCGAGCCCAGCCTCAGATCAGAAGACTTATTTTGCTGTGTCGCTGCTACATCCTAATTTCATTTCGATTAGATGTCATTCATGCAATGAATGGTGTCATCTTAGGAATTTCAATCACAGAAAATTTACCAGGCGTTAGGTGCCCTCCTGTTGCTTGCGCCCAGAAACTCCTTCCTTCTATAACTCTGCGGAATGCACACAGTTCGCCCACTTCCCTGTTCCCTGAGGCATCCAACCGATCTCCACTGCTGAGAAGTCCCCTGAGCAGCGGGGACACTGCCAATCTGCACATACCCTCTACATCATTATCGTAATCAAAATTCCCTATGAGATACTGTCGGCTGCTCCAAATTCCTCACCACATTTTGCATGGGCACTCTAATAGCCCAGCCGAGTCCATAATCAACGCGCGCAACCACGTACATTAGGTAGGGATCTCAATGCAGAGATCAACAACTGCCAAATCAACATAATTAAACCCAAATGGTAAAGCAAATTAAGACCTATAACTTCTCCGCTTATGCAAGTGAGCTTCGATCAACCGGACGACGTTTAATGAACGGAGTTTTGTCACGTCCGACGACTGTACTGCGTCGGACCCAAAGAAGTGTGCGAGCTATTTTAGCCGATAATTCATACAGCAGCCTTTAGTGGAAAAACGAAGAGGCATATCCGCAGACGTCACAACTGCGAAGCGGCGTCCCACTTTCTTCCAGCATAGAAAAAGTTTGGATGGTTATCGGAAGGCTAAAGTTCTATCCATTTTTCAGGAGGAGGAACTTAGCAAAGTGATGATTTTAAAATACCAGAAACAACGACAGTTCATAAACCAATCGATCAGTACCCGAATATAACTTTAAAAACCAGGGTTTGTGGCCAAGTAACCATAGTCATATCGTCTCATATTTCACGTTTCCACATTAGTGAAGGCATTTTTGGCCTTGCCACTTTAGTTAATCACAAACTACCTGAGCCAGAAAGTACATCAGCATAATTTTCGTAAAGTTCGTAGCGATACTAGGACATTTAATGTCACAAACACACATTTAAATCGAAACCTCAACCGAAATCAACCATGCGATAGACCTAGCAACAAAGTAATGAAGTTGTTTGCCAGCAGCAGTTTTAGCAAGGAGACAGACCTTAGTCTGGCAAAGAATGATTTGGAAAGAGGTGTTAATCGGCAATGTCCCAACACATGCCCGAACAAATTTACAGCAGCGGTTTCTGGGCTTAAGAACCTCCCGACGTTGTCCGTGCTTACCAGGGGAAGCTTGCAGTAGCACAGGTTTTAAATTTACTTGAAGGTTGAAGCCCATCTACCAAGAAAGGGTAGTTCACAGATAGTTAACTCAAACTTCTTCTTGCGCGATGAGTCTGCTTCGAGGGTACTCTTCCCAAACAACTCTTATAAAATGCAATTTCTGCTTATGTAACCTAGTTTATGAGGCAACTTTAACAGACGCTAAAGGGTCTAATTTTAAAGGCAGTAGTTTTCAGCATAGGTTCATTTTAACTCGATATGCTTAATTCAGTGTTTTTACACATTTCGTATCGCCTTCAATGAATAAGTTTCCTCAATGAAGGCATTTTCATTCAAACCAAATCTATTACCCCCGAGCCACTTCCTCAGGCTAAGAAGCAAATATATAGTATCTGGGATCTAAATCTTGAAAAAATGCTGAACAAGAGAACAACTACTAACATAGATGCAATTTTTTTCTAAGCCAAAATGCAGTTGTTTTTGTTTTAGTTCATTGCCAAATATACCTAACAGATTCGACTATTTTCATGCTGACTCTTTTGCGCTCTTTAAGGTCATCTCTGTGGCTGACATCTCATCATCAAGAAGTTTTTGCGTTGATCTTATGCACTCAGAGAATTCCTCCGTTACAAAACGACGAAGAGCTCGTCCGGATTTCGGTTAAGCATCGCCAAAACACGCTACATTAAAGTGCTCTCGCAGTTGTGCTTATAATCGTTTGTCGGCAATCCAAATATACACACAAAATGTGCCAACACAGGCACTTTTTTCTGCGATTATCCATATCAACGATTTCTTGCGCTACTGTTTGAATGTTAGGCGTCGCTTGATAATGGCCTTATAACAGAAGGTTAGTTGGCGGGAGCAGTTACTTGGAGGAAATTTTAATTGCCTCACAAAAGCTAAACGTTTTTTTGCGGCTGTGACTTGATGTCAATCGAAAGTAGTAAAAAATCAAGAGCTTCGGGAAGTCGAAATAGGGTCAGATATAAAAAAAAATCAAGAAAATTGTGTTAGCTATCCGGTTTGGGTGGGCGAATGGGTTCTTTGTTCCCTGGCCTCCCCATAGCTCATACCTTTCTGACGGAACTTACATCCCCGCTCACGCTAGAATCCACCATCTCTACATCATACGAGGGACTGCGGGACCCCTGTAGCGCAAAAGAGGCGGGTAATATTTCGACGAAGGTCAGAAGGCCAAAGTTGGTCTTATCTGAGAGCTGAGCAGCACCATATGGCTTTTTAGCTTGGTTTTTTTGTTTTGAGCGCTCCTGACTCAGAACATTAAAATACAGATGTAGTCATATACTTATATTTTTATTTATATAGGTAAATATGTATGTATACCTTCTTAGAAAAAAATTAAATTTTATCAACTTTAATATGTATTAAATAAGGAAATTAAATTTTTTGTTTGAGTTAATTTTGCGTTGCCTATTTAGAATTTATTTATCTACGTTCCTTCTAAAATCTGTCTATGATTTGCCACTTTGTACTCTTCTAATTTTAACAATCTCAAACAACCAAGAGAGCAACTAAATATGCAGACACTGGGCAAAATACTCACACACTTACAACACTAAAATCATCTCTCTTTGTGTTAAGCTGTAAAATCAAAGCGAAAAGCGCATATAAAGCAGAGAAGTTAACATTTTTGAATGACTAGAAATGAGAAACAAATTTAAAAAATTCATATAAATGTTAAACGGAAGTAATTTAAATTTTTATTTGAAAAAAAAGAACAGAACAAAGATTAAACACGAAAGTTAAACATACAAAAAGTTAAACGTAAAAAAGTTAAACATAAAAAATTTCTAACAGTATTAACTAAATGTGCATTAAAAGTAAAACTAAGTAAATAGCAATCAAATTTAAAAGCCCAGCAAAAAACTAGGAATTCGATTTAAATTAGAACTTAAAGAACAACAACTGAAAGCGTTTCATAATTAAGCAGCGAAAAAAATGTTATGTCACTACTAAAGTAAACTTAAAGATAAATGTAATAAACATAATAATTTAAATTAAATAAAAAAAAAATATATAATATTGCAATATTAACGTCACACACACACCCACGCAATTGCACGCGTTGATCAAATGCGGACACAGGCTTACTGCTGCACTTACACGTAAGAAACAAATTACTTCCCACCACAGATTAGCGCCAATGTTGCCACAAAACAACAATGTGGCAACAAAAGAAACATAAATACAATGGCGTACTGCGTACATACATACAGTGACCCAAACAAATCACCACGTGTTGATTTTTTCAAATGTTCGTAATGTTTTTCGAGCTAAATTTGTTTTTGTTATTTTTGTATAAAAATAGCGCCCAGGCTTTAAACAAAACCATATAAATCGTAGTTTCACACTTTGTACAAAATTTAGAAAAATTCAACAAATTTTCATCAGAATTTTATATTTGATAATGGGCAATAAGCCGCCACACGAAAAAAATTCTCAAAAATCAACGGTATTTTTTAGCCGTTTGAAACTTGCACTTCATTATAAAAAAACTGCACTCCCAAAAATGTTCTAAAGATTCAGATTAAAAAGTAGAAAATTTGACAAAACTATAAAAAAATAACAAAAACAAATGTAGCTCGAAAGACATTGCAAATATCCAAAAAAAAAAAAAATCAACACGTGGTATTTTCTTTGAGTCACTGTATGTACGTATTTTGAAATGTGATGCCCATGGAGTGAATGGAAAATTTGTAATAAATACGGTGTCGAAAACAATATAGAGAAGCGACGTTTTAACAAGTTGTGACTTATTTTCTTTGTTTTTTTTTTAATATTTGTAATTTTTTAATGAAATAATAGCTCTTTAATTAACTTAAAAAAAAAACATGTCAGTCCAAATTTCTTAATTTATAAAAACTTGATAATTTCAACAAAATTTTACCAAAATTTAAAACTTTGGTATGCAGTTTTGTAGCTTATTTGATTCTTATATAGCGAAGTGCAATTTTGAAGTAGCTGAGGCTTATGGTTGATTTTTGGCAATTTTTTAATGGTATTTTATTCATACAAAGTATGTCCGATGATTTGTGAAATGAGCAACGCGTTCAACAAAAAAAAGTTGCCTACCTGCTTCAAAGTTGCAATTTATTTTACTAAAATGTTTCAAAGAGTTCTAATTAATGCAACACATTTTGTTTAAAGTTTTTACTTGTTTTATTTTTTCGAATTGCAACTCACTCGTTTTCGATTTATTGAATTAGTGCACTTAATTAAGTAAGCGAAATGAAAGCGTGGCAATGAATTAAATGTCTCAAACGATTTGATTGAATTCAATTAGGCAACCATTGCAACAATTACCAAAAGTTACTAAAAAACTGAATTTAATTTGTGCCATTCCTTTTAGTTTTAGTTTTATTTGATACAGAGTGCGTTTAAAAGCGCATAAAATTCGTGCAGACTACACTCACATTCAATTTGTTGGCCTAGGGCTAATTGAAGTGGCTTTTAATGCTAATGTTTTTTTCCGTTATTTACAAAAATTTATTTATTTTTGCTTTAGGTACTTAATATCATATCTTTTATTTTAATCAGTAAGAATTTTATGTGCCAAAAATTTAAAAAAAAAAATTTGGTACTATTCAACCAATTTTAATTTAGGCTGGACAAAAAATTTTTTTTTAACACCATTTTGCGAATTGTAGTTAGAGATGCAGTTTTATGTTTTAATTTAGCCATTTAAAATATGTAGCCGTCGTGCCTGTGAGTTAACTAACTCTGAATCATATACACAAAACCATGATGAGCAAAACATTAGACGGGTCTAGAATTTTTCTAGAGGTTTCTGTGAAAAACAGTAATGGCTTGAGATAGATTTTACCAGGCACCTACTTTTTCTCCTAATAAAAGCTCTTTTTAACCATCACTGCTCTAGAGTGGGGATGGTCATCGTCTTGCCAGCGGGTAAAGCTCTTTTAAGCTTTCTATGTATTTTGTATAGAGGCGTTCAGAGTAAAAGCTCTCTCTGCCCATCGCTACTCTAGAGTCATTCATAAAAACGATAGAGAATTATGTGATTTGAATTGACTTAATCGAAGCTACCAACTGAGTTTATCGTAAATGTAGTTAGATACAGCTATTTGTTGAGCTATTTTATGCTTACCTCTTCCTTCAAAATTACATAGCAGTTGTTGTTATTTTTAAGTACTTTATTTTGATATCGGCCGTATGTAATTCTAATAAAGTACATTATTGGTAGCTTTTTTTTTGGTTTAAGCAAGTTTTACCGAATGCATTTGCAGCACCAAAAATTTTACCCGGAGAGAAAAAATATAGAGCTTGGCCCGAAATTACGTGCATACTTTAAAAGCTAATTTTTGTTTAATCGTTAACGTCTTTTTGTCAACCTCATACACATATAACGTCTTTTGTTCAACCGCATACACAGGGTTGCCACTGACGCAAAAAATACTTGCCATCCACTTGAAAAAATCTACCAAATCTAGAAAGTATCTACCAATAACTTGTTTAGTTATTTTAATAAAAACTATAGCTTTGTTATAGCTTTTCAGTTATTTCAATAAAAATGAAAATTGTTTTTAAAGAACTTTTTATTTAAATAATGATGTGGTATTTGAGATCTTATTAATTACATCTTCTAAGTTTCCTTCAACCAAAAGCGAAGGTGATGAAACTAAAGGCAACAACAAAACTTCATCATTTGGAAAAACTTCAGCTGAAGTTATTATAGACAAATACAGTGACTCGAAATGGTTTTTTTAATATTCACAATGCTTTTCAAGTAACATTTTTTTGGTATTTTTTTTTATAAGAATATTATTTGCGCTTTAACCATTCGGAAAAATTAAAAAAAAATTTCGCCGAAATTTCGAACTTTTTACTCAGACTTTTTAGCACAACTTAAGGAATGGAATTTTAGTATAACCAACAATGTGCAGCAAAAAATTCTCGTTGATTTTTTTTTTATTTTTTCTTGCCCCCGGTCTTTTGCCGTTTTTTGTTTCATTTAACCATTTCCATTAACAAAAAATTACCTTGATTTTTGAAATTTTTGCCAACAATCCTTGTGTGTATTGTGTGTATGTGACAGGTATGTACATTTTTCCCTTTTATTTAAAAAATTATTTAAAAATATTTAGGCAATCAAAAGCTACTAAGGATTCAAGTAAAATAAGTTTTAAGTGGAGCATAATACATTTGCCTTTTATCGATATACATTTATATGTACATTTGTATATAAAGTGTGCATTAAAGCGTTCGAAAATTAACGCTATAAAGTAGACTACACTTTTGGAAAGTAATTTGTAATATAAAGATAACTTCGAAAAATGAAGCGGGCTCTAAAAGTTATATTATTTTTTCAAACAAAATACTTCAACAAAAATCTACCAAAATGAGAAAAAATTTACCTTTTTACCAACCTAAATTTTTTCTACCAATTTTGATAACAACTTACCAAAATAGCAACCCTGCTCATACATCAGCCATAACATAAATATGTGCATATATATATTTTTGAAATAATCACAAAACAAAACAAGAAATTCCCTTAGAGATCATATCTTATTCTCGACCTAAGAGCTTTTTTAAGTTTTTCTATACAAATCAGTGACGATCAGTGAGAGCTTTTACTCTATGTGCGTCCATATAAAATCCACAGACATCATTAAAAGCTTTTGCAAGCGAGCGCTCTTTTGAGCTTCACTGATACACATGCAGACATGCCCAGGGTAAAAACTTTATCTGGCCATTAGAACAGTTATAACCTAAACATATGCCGAACGATTCCCGCTGCTTTAAAGCAAATTTAACGGAGGGGATTCTTTATCTGTGCTAGACTATAAAAAATTTATAGAACGTGCAAGACGGTGCTTATCGCAGCTTTGGAGTAATAAACATAGCCTGTTTTATGATAGAGAACTTTTAAAAAGCAGAATATGTTTTGCGAGTGACAGGTGCAAAGTCGCGCTGCGTATAATCACATCATATTCCTATCTGATTTTGTTGCTTTTGAGATTTCCTGAAAGCGTGCCATATTCGGTGCGAATTTTGTTAAGTGAAATACTACTATGGGAAAGATACGGCCAAGTAAAATGTAGAACAGGGCTTAGCTATGTATGTATGTGTATGTACCTATCAGTGATTAGAGCAGTTCAACGCAGAGAGAACGTTTGCTCCATACCTGTCTACATAAAAGAGAGTTGGTCACTTTATAGCCGCAAGTTTTTTGAGATCACATAAAGGGCTACCTGCTTAAATTCATTATCATTGTCAAACAATTTAAATAATTTTAATCACCTAACTAAATAGAAAGCTGAGCAGGCCAGAAGAACGCGTTCTAAGGTTATTTTGGACACAAGAAACATTTACGCCAATGTTGCAAGGCTACATTTTTTCAGTTACTCAACAGTTGTACAGTGATATGCATTTGCAGCAATGAGTATCCCTTATTTGTTTTTTTTTTTTAATTCCTTCAAAATTCAAAGATTTGCGTTAATTTTAAAAATAAAACTAGATTTTTAAGATTCAAAATTTTCTTCATTTTATAAGAGTAAATATTTTATTTTCAAATTTGTTTGTCTCTTACATTTTTTCACATTATTAGACAATCAATAAACACTGAAAATAAAAACAAGCACTAAATGGAATAAAATAATTTAATAAAAAAAAAAAAAACTGTGAAATTTGTATGTGAATGCTGTAAAGAAATTGTATTGTAATTTTTATATGTGTGTATATACAAATATTGTAAGATGTTACTACTAAAGGATTCACCCAGAAATTACGGAGTAAGAGTAATGTAAAAACAAAAATAATATTTAAAATGTGCGTTTAAGTTTGTGAATCACTGTATTGAAGACACAAAATAAACCAATTCAAAATCGGGAAAATCAACACGCTAAAATGTTCATGAGGCATATTTTTTATTAAACTAAAATTATAATTAAATTAAATACACTGAAAAAAAGAAAGAAAAATGTTTGTGTTCCTTAGTATATATAAAAAATTAGAAAAAAAGAGATTTCAAATTTAATTAAAAAATAAAAAGCATAAAAATGTATGCGAAAAGTAATTACGTACCCCTAAAACATTTAAACAAATGAATAGCGAAGAAGCAAATTTAATAAAAAATGCTCTCATTGGTTGTGTTTTTAGATAAAGAATTGTAGGCGTAGAAAGGAGGCGGGAATATTTTGTTTATTTTTTGTTTGGTTAAATAAAACCAAAACCGCATTCAACTAACACGTTTCAGAAAAGCAAAAAAAACAGTTGTTTTTGTGCCGCAAATATTTCGAAACCGTTTATTACCGCTTTTTATTCGCTTTTTCAAATGAAACATTCCCTTAATCCCTCCCTTTAAGTTATTTTAAATGCAATTGTAATTTTTTTATCCTTAATATTGCATAATTGCAGGCGCGCAAGCAGACCCAGCAAACAAAATACAATGAACGAGTTAAATTTTATATTAAAAATAAAAGGAAAAAAAAATATTGTATGTAAATAATATCCTAAGCAGTGCGTGAAATTCAGTGCATAGTTATTTTTTAAAGCAAATTAGATTTAAACGTAAATTAATAACTGCCACGAAAAAGACAAAGAAACAAAATAGTTTAAAACAATTCTAGCATTAACAGTTAAGCATAGCAGATAAATTGCAAAATTTAAACAAATAAAAACAAATAGTCGCAATGTAAAGGCCTGATTAGCACACACACACTCACATACTTATGGAGGTACGAGTAATTTTAAATAGAAAAATCTTGTTAGCAACAAAAACAATATTCCAGAAAATCAAGTGCGGATACAATTAGAGAAAAAATATTTAATACAACAGAAAAATACAAAAAAAATATAAAAATAAAAATAAAAGTGTTAGCACAGCCATCAAAAAATGTCAAGCAACACCTAATTGTTGTAACATCAAAAAGTTGCACACGCTCAACGGCACACGCTTACATATATGTAAATTAGAAAAACACTTGCAACAGATTTACTATCAAATATTCATAGACTTTTAACAGCCAAAATTTAAATATGCATAAATGGCATTACGTTTAGCATGGGGGTGTGTGCGGGGGAGGCGGATATAGGACTTCTTATTTGTTTACCTTTTCTGTTTAACTATTTTTTAAACTTTAAAAATTATTCGAAATCATTTACGAACATCTCCAACTGACATTTACCCTCCCTCTCCGAACTCTGGAATATTCTTCGGAAAATGATATGGCTTCACACCTACAAGGGCCAGGCACACACAGAAAAAGCATTCAACTGTCTCATTCGGGACCGGATCCTGTCACAATCTAGCGAAAGTTATATATTTTCCTTGCAAATTTTTAACAGATCCCTGGTTTTGAGTGGGTCATAGGTACTCCAGATATGTCTGGTTATATTTCACGATCCCCTACAGCTTCAGCCCTTCTTAGCTCGCGAGTGATGAATTTCGCTAGTTCTGCCTTTAATTATCCTGGAGAAGTCACCAATGTACTTGGCGTGAAGTATATTTACAGAGTCACACAGTTGATCAAAAATTGAGGCCAACTCTCTCCAAACGTCCTCCACTAAACAGTGACCTGGCGATCAGGAAAAAGTTTATCTGCCCTGAAAATTCATCAAAATTTTAAACTTTTTTCTCAGAAGTGACCCCATTCGATTTAAGTGTAACAAGCTGCAAGTGGAACAAAAATTAATATTGAGTTTTTCCTCCGAGAGTGCTGCGGTTCTCCTCACACAAAATTAAATTGTATTCATTCGTTATATTTATGCAAGCAAATGTGACAAAAAATTCTAAAAAATCACCAGTAATTTCTAGCCACTTGAAACTTGCATGTTGTTACACTGATGATGGCAATTACTATCCATTGTGTAACGCACCACTGAATTTCAAAATATGCAAATATTTTAAAGATTAAAAAAAAAAACACTTAATAGGGGAAAATTATAAGTAAATTGGTAAATGAATTATGAAAAATTTAGGTACTTAGGCGGGTTGGGTAATTAAGCGGGGAGGTACTTAAGAGAGGGATTTTCTTCAGATTTGCTTTTGGCTGCATAGAACGCCGTCGAGGACCCTCTTGCTAACTTCTCAATTTTCAGCCTCGAACTAAGTTTGGGATCCATAAAAACTCTTGGATCTTTCACCTTGTGTAATAGGTCTTTGGGTTTAGTAAAACTCGGTAACTTTGCATTATTTTTAAAGAGCATTAAACTGTTGTGTTGTCTTCATGGTATACAAACACATGTTGGCTGAGAGTGTCCTTTGGCGAGGACTATGCTCAGCCTGGCTGACTTATCGGTATCCTCGATAGTCTTGCGCCAAGTTTTTTTTTAACATTCCTACTCTGCCCTAATTCAGCTCGTTATGTAATTAAATTCATGTGGTGCTATTATAAAATAGAACCCACATGTTGACCAGAGAAGGGTCGCAATTTTCCTTTACTTTATCTGGAATTAGTTCTCGGTTATATCGAAAAACTCTGACGATTAGAACCGGCAAAACCAATTTTCTTCAGAAAAAATTTAGCTCACCATGAAAATTTTACCATCTTTGTATGTATAACCAGTCTCTGATGAATTTTAAATATACCGATGCTTCGACCTTTACAAATATCTATATCCTTATTAAGAGCAGGTTGAGCTACGGCGGCTCTCTTTTGATCAATCTCCTCGCTTTTTTTTACTATTTAATTGCTGAGTTCTCTGATCGTTGCTAATTCTAGCAAAAAAAAATCCTCTGAGTGCCAAATCGCCTTTTTTTCATTTATGAAACACAGCATATGGAACTGTCTAATTTTCGCATCCAGGCCTGATTGCAAGTTGCAAAAAAGGTTGCGAAAGCTGGACATTGTAATCTGCAATACTTAAGTGATAAAAGAAACTGACGCTTTGTGTTCTTACATTTTGGAAAGCAGGGATCATTTCCGCATTATTTGCCCTAAGTACAATAGAAACCACCTAATCCAAGCCACATATGTATGTACATCCGTACACATATGTAAATAGTAGGAATGGAAGTTCTATCCGGATAATACGGATATTCGAATATCTGAATAAAAAATCCAAATATTCGGATGTGTATTAACCGGAGATCCGGATAACAAGCGGATAAGCGGATATTAACCATATTTACGGATAACAAAATTAACGGATATTAAACGGATATACAAATTAGTGTTGCCAGATTTTTTTTTCAGTCATACGGGACAAACTCATAATTTGTCCCAAAAATACGGGATTTACAAAAATTTAACGGACAAATGAGAAATAATAGATTTACTTTAAAAGCCTAACTACTAACCATATTAACAAGGCCAAAATTACCATTGATTTTTTTTAGATTTTTTCGGGAGGGTATTGCGCATTTTCAGTTCAGATACGGTTTTTATCATGCATTATATGAAAAAAAATTCTCAACACCATCCACGAAAAAGTTCAAAAAAATCAACGGTAATTTTTAGCTATATTTCTCTTACAGAGTTGCATGCAATATTGCTTGCTTATAAACTACTCACAATAACCGCGTTAAAGCATGGCCATGTTGAGTAGAAATTTACAGGTTGAAATGAATAATGAAATTGTCGAAAATTCGGGAAAATACTTATCCCGGCGGAACATTTCAAATTTAATGAAAACTACGGGATATTTGGCGACGCTAATCCGAATATCAAACAGATATTAAGCGGATAACGAAAGAGAATGTATTTTAACCGCATATCTAGATTTTAGCCGTAATGTAGATGAATATCCGACCGGATATCCGTTCCAGTTTTTAAATCCTTGTAAGTTTTCTATTTCTGTTTTTTCTTGTAAGTTTTCTATTTCTTTTCAATTTGACCAGCTGTTCTGGTATTCACAACTCTATTAAATTCTTAAATTTCACATCGAATGCTGCTGAGAAAGTGAATTAAAATTATTTCGAACGATTGACAGAACAGCGAAACCCGAAATTTATGAAATCAGAAAGATAATAATCTTTTAAGTGCAGTCTTTAATTAAAATAGTATAAACAACCTTATTTTTCTAATTAACCCTCCATCGCACCGCCCCAAGATGCACCCCCATCAGCCATAGCGTTTCAAAATTGTCAGCCAGCTCATGCCAGTTCATCCCAGCAAACATAAGTAAATAAATGCATACTAACATACATACATATGTAGATATACATACATACATACATACCTATGTACTCGCATATGCATATACATACATACATACATACCGAAGCAATATACATATGTAAATTTGTATTCGCCTAACTTACTTGTCGTATACATATGTAAGTATTTCCATATGAAAACTGATTAAAGACGCAGAAACGTCAGCAACGTGGCGCCAAGTTAACATTTGTGTGTAAGTTGTATTTGTAATGTGTAACAAACTAACTAAATAACGTTAAGATAATACATACATATGTATGTACATAAGTAAGAAGTTTGTAATTTAATAGGATAGTTTATTGCTAAGAATAGCTATAATATTAAAAACAATTAAACGGGTATGCTTGTTTAAGTAAAAAAAAAAATAATAATAATTTTTCAAATTATAAATAGAAATTTTGAAAATACTACGTAAATATTTCTGGCCACTCTGTTTAGTTTTTAAGAGTAGATAACTAAAATTGAGGCAGTGTAAATAGCCGTAAACGTAAACATTTTTCACACACACACACACACACACACAAATGCTTACAGCGCAACACCTACTCGCTTAAGGCAGACGCTCGCTCAGCTACTTTGCATTACTTCTATGAATATCAAAAAAAAAAAAAATACTTAATAGGTATTCATATTGTATAAATAATTAAAAATTAGTTATGTTAATGAATTTATAAAATTTAAGTACCGCAGAACATTGCAATAAACTAATAAAATCCAAATACACAAAAAAAAAACGTACATCTTATAAGGCGCTAAGATAGCGCGCAATTTATGTAAGCTTAGTTAGTTTAGTGTAAACTTAAATAAATGTAAATTAAATGCATACAAAAAATAATAATTCTATTTAATTTCAGCTGAGACAAAGTTTTGAAATTTTTTTTTCATTGGCACAAAAAGAAAGAAATTGCATTCGAAAATCCGAGTCATCACAATACTCGTACGAGTAATATTCAAACTGGTACACAATTTTTCGATGATTATTTTTTTCTTAATTTTTTTTTTTTTTTTTTTTTGAATATATTGATAAACCATTTATGATTTCTAAACGTAGACATATAATCTTATTTATTTTCCTTTCTATGAGCCTACCTTTTTACATAAAAATATCTACTTAAAAATTTTAATATGTGTGAGAAGTATCTTAAATAATCTTTGGTTATGCTCTTACATGACAGCTAAATAAAGAAAAGAGAATGACTTTATGAGTCAGAAAGTGAACCACACCGTGCCTGGGACAATTTTATTTATGTGAAAAAAAATTTAAAACATTTTGGAAACTCTCAATTTTTGCTCAATACGACGATAAGTTACTTAAAAAGTTTGTAAATTTTTGAGAAAACCATACGTTTTTCGCAAAAAACATCGGGGTATTTCTCAACATAGCCACCTTTTCGCTGGTAAACATTTATTCCTTTTCAGATAGTCGTTCTCCTCAAAGAAGGGGCTTGTTTCTATATAGAACTCTAGCCGCCGAGCTATTTCTTCGAGTTTGGAAATAAATATCAGATTGAGGACACTTAATCGGGAGAATATGCTGAAAGAAGTTCGTAGCGAAATTCCTGAATTTTTTCCGCAGGTGACTTCTTATATACATACGTGTATATATATGGCAACTCCGGTGTCTGGTTTTTAAATTCGACAGCGCTGACGTTGCCCGAAAGAGCTTTCCACTGTTTGCGTCCATATAAAATTTATAGCGGGGAAGAGAGCCCTTTTACCCTAAAAGTCGTCAACCTATCATTGCCCACTCTAGTCGTTCTTGCGCTTCTCCGGGTTCAGGAGATAATCCTCTGCCGGGCCTTAAGACACTTGAGCACACCACCACCAGGGCACATTAGGCCATTCTTTCCTAGAAATCACTAAAAAGCTTCTTCAGCGAGAATATTTTGGTCATAGCGGATAAAAATCTTTTCGAAGCTTTATTAGAATTTCTCTCTTCTCTTCTTTTATGTTACTGCTTTGAAGCTACAATGCAGGAAATTGGAAAAGTCGCTGACTTATGAAATCACCCTCCTTCATATCAACACACAAAAAGTTAAAACTTGATGTGGTGAGGCATTTTGTGCCACAGTTAAAAATATGTGGTAGTCTTTGATATAACCCTGAAAGTTCAAGAGCACTTTATCGAAATCGGAGAGAGACCAAACTGAACACAATGGGCAAACATAGGCCAACATAGGGTAACATGTCCGAAATCCAAGTCAGTGTGTTCGGTTCTTCTATATATAACATATTTCGCTGTTCGCTGGCACAACCAAAATATAAGCTTTTTAAGCTCGCTATAGCGAGAGGCTTATGTCGTTATTCATAAAAATAAAATAGGTTTCAAGAGCTTTATAAAGTGAAATTTTCATACAAATTTTATGAATTCGGGGATTAGCATTTTCACGTATAATTTGCCTATTAAATCGAAAGTTTTTAAAGCAAAGAACGTTTTCAATAAATTAGCTTTGATGTTACCGTTATAATTCTTCGTTGGCAATATTCACTATTTTCAATCGAAAATCAATCGATTTTAAGCCACTATATTATCATAGAACTCCTCTGTTTTGCTTACCTCGTTGGCCAGTGAGAGCTTTTGCCCTAATTCCCTCTAAGTGTATAAAACACTCACGACCAAAAACATGTCCCGCTAAAGCTCTTTAACGCTTTGTATATATTTTATATGGACACGCTGAGAGAAAAAGCTCTTTCTGCTCGTCGCTTAAATATAATATGGGGAAACCTTTAGCTGTGACAACAACAAGAGAATGTTAAAACTCAAAAAAGTAGGCTATGGATATCTTTAAACCATTTTTCATTTAAAATTGTTAAGTGATAGCTATAGTATTTTTAATGAGCTGATTTTTTCTCTATATTTTTATTACGAATAGTTTCTTTTACAAATAAATATATTGTTTAGCTTTTGTTGTAAACTTCTACTTCGGTAACATTTATCCACACCACATTTAAAGTAAGCATTATAGAATATTAACATCCATACTAAAACCAAAAACAATAAAATCCACCACAGATATAACACATGAATAGAAATGACACAAAAAAGCCCAGTTAATGCACTTTGTGTCCCAGAAAGAAACAAAAACCAAATTCGAACCAACACCAAATGAACGAAAAATACAACCCTGATTTCTTTTTTCTTTTATTAAAACATTTAAAAATGCGTCAAAATGAATAAAATCGAATGTCTTCCAAACAAAGGTCGTCTTTTTGTAGTGTCTGCGTATTGCTTAATACACTGAGCAACAGCTACATACACAATATAACAAGAACACCAACAACAACACAAATATAACGGATACAAATAATTCCACATTTGCAAAATATGCCAAAAAATTTATGAAAATTCAAGTTGCTGACAAGAGAGCAGCCAGATGTATTACTTACTTACATATACACTGTGAGAATCGAATATTTTCAGCGAACACTTCTTGAGTTTTACATTATGCATGGATGTATGCTGTACAACAAAAGTAATGAAACAATAAATAATGGCTTCAGCAAACGTATGGACTTATACAATACATATACGTAAAGTAGGTTGTTTGCTAGCCAAAATCACAGCGCTAACTTTACTAACTTCCAAATATTGTTATTATTTCCAATGGTTAAATCAAAACAATTATTACTAAGAATTTGGTTAAATAAGCTGAAGGAAATTGTTTTGGCCACCGCAGCGCTTTTACAACAATAACTCACTATAAAGTATTTTCAAGCTTTTAATCTCAACTCGGCATTCAAAATATTCAGAATGCTTAAACAGCTATGCACGCGGGTAAGACGGGATGCATCACCGGTCTAAGGCAGACGAACATATCCCGCCAGAATAGCATTTCAAAGCATTTTATAGTAAATCGGAGTTAAATTATTCAAAAGCTTTAGCTTTTCCTTTGGTTTAAAGAAGAGGTAGGTAGACATACATATTTTTAAATGTATGCTAAGCTTTTCTAAGAACTCCATTCTTTTAATGTAGACATACAATATTTGAAGCTATAGCCCTTCAAAATAGAAGGTTTTTATTCAAGAAAACAGAAGCTTAAAAAGATTGTGTTACTCACCCATACAGAACTTAACATACTGAGCGAAAGCTTATGCAGTGAAAGCTCGCTAGAACGAAAATGTTGTTTTCTCTGTAAATTTGAAAATTCGATCGATCGCTTCGACTATGGATTTTATTTCTTGATTTAAGTTCACAAAACTCAAAACTAGAAAACCGTAAAAAATCCAACATATATGTATGAAATTAAAGGTCTCGAAAATTTCAAAGTTCGTAGCGCTTAGTGTTGGATAAATACATAGTGCTTTTACTCGGTGCTTGTCCATATAAAACTTGTAAATCGTTTAAAAAAAATCTTGACGTGAGTGCCAACTTTAATTTTTATACATACATTTTATGTGTGTGTGTAGGTGTGAAAGCTCTCTGACTGACACTGTTTTAAAGGGGGTCGGTGTTTCATTTAATGCTGAAGCCCTGATGACGAGTGAGAGCTTTTACCTATACGTTTGATCCAATTTGTATGAAACCTTAAAACAACAGAATGAATGAATGGAAGTAACTAAGTGAATACTCTTTTACAACTACCAATTTGAAGAAAGCTTTACTGAAGATTAATTGTCTGGAAAATCTTAGCAGCACACATTTGCATGTGTTGCAATATTGGTCCTATTTGAACAAAAAACTCCGAAAATAGTTTGAAATGTGTCTGACAGACTAAATACTTAAACTTTGCACGGTTTAAAGCGAAAGCTTTGTTCAATTTGAAGATATTTGTTTCAATTTTGTTAAAAAGGGCGCTACGGATACATTTGACTTGCCAATAAATGATAATTTTATAAAAAAAAAAAACACAATGCGATGGATGAGAAAAGTATAACACAAATTTCAAATACATTTATGTACATATATCCACAACTATGTATGCACATAACCTTTATAAATATAATTGGACCAATAACAGCAACAGAAGACCGATATATGCAGCTATTTACTTGCTAACATTTTTTAGGCTAAAATATATTCGCGCCGCTTTTACAACAATAACTCACACACTCAATTGCAGTTTTTTGTAATGGCAAATTTGCCTGCTACTAATTTATTTGCAACTGTTTGTTTGACTTATAAGCATATCTACTGAACGAAAATCAATTTGACAAAAGTTGTCTCACGTCCATTTTTTCTGTAGTTAAGAGAGAAGCCTGTGAAGTGCTGAATCAAACCTAAATATATGTATGTATTTGATCACTTACACACAATGTTTCCGCAATATATACCTACAAACATTTCTTAACGAGAAAGCTCCTTACACATTTTCGCTCAAATTTGCTGCTTTTCATCATCGCAACAGTTTTATGTGTAATGCACTTCAAATACTTAGAAATGGTGTAAAAAAATTGTTTAAAGTAGAGCTTTCACATTAAAAGCTTTGTTTTCAGAGGGCCGTTGTTTTGAGCAGTAATGCTAATCAGGTATTGTTCTTTAAAAGTGTACATTGTGAGAGCTTTTTCTTTTTGATATCATTTCTTATATTTATTTATTACTCACAAGTTTCTTCCAAATAAATCACCAAAACTTTTCAAATAAAATGATCGACTTCAACGCATTTCTTTTCAAAATTCATACTATTTAGTTTTTCAAGAGGTTAATAAAAATGCTATACGAAAATCTTTCGAAAATATTAAGAAGAGAAAGTGTTCCATGATGGTCAAGTTATCGTAATGCAAATTAATTAATCGCTCACATCAGTGAATAGCAGAGAGAGCATTTAATCTACACACCATAAAGTCTTAAGGAACTCTGAGTAAGCTATACACGCGGTGTCCATTATTAATTTGCATTGTGTCATTGATAAATAAAATAATAATTGAACGCACGCAGGTCAATACCGGAAGGAGCTTTTGCATTTTACGATTATTTCTAAGACCAACTGAGAGTTTAAAAACTGTATAAGTCACAGTATATTTTATAACATAAAGGGTCCATAAATCTTCTTGTCAAAACATATCAAATTTTTAGAATTTGCGTAAAAGTATTCAGTCCGTTTAAAGATAAGTGCGTTAAGTACAAAAAAAAATTGACTATTTGAAAATAAATAAAATAAGGAGTGTTCAGGAGTATTCTGTTATCGTCACGGTTTTATATGTACGCGCACATATTGAAAGCTCTCTCTTGTATTTACACTTTTATATTAGTCACGATCCGAAGAAAAAGCTCCTAAAAGCTCTCTGTGAATTGAATATAAACGCGCCATTATAAGAGTTTTTTTTAGGTAAAAGCTCGCCCTTCACATAACTGCTTTAGCGTACTTAAAATATTTTAAATTAAGTAACTTTAGTAATTTTATGAGCTATCACAAAAAGCTTGCCGAAATCAAAAGTCTTTACTGGTTTTTAGTTCATCGTCTTCAAAAGAGAAATAAAAATATAGAAAATTATTCTTGTAATCTTTTGAGCATTCAAACAAGTTTATAGAATATTTTGTAAACTTTTTAAATGTGTCGAAATTTGTTTAATAAATTTAACCGCGAAATATTTTACTGATGATTTTGCTTAAAATGTTTGTATTTTATTTTTATTTGCTAACATGCTAATAATTACTTACCTTTTTAATAGACTCTGCTCTCTACAGCAACTTTGATAAATCAAAGAGTGAAAGTTTTCATCAAATTGTTTTAATTCCCATCTTAAGTTTACAAATTTATTATGGTAATTTAACCACTACAACTTTTTCCCACATCACTTTTTTCGGTTAAGGAGCTTTTTCATTATATTTTCAAAACACTGTTAATCACTACATTTATATACGATATACCTACATACGTACCATTGGAAAGCAACTTACGTATATTTTACAAATACATACACATTTACCCAGTTATACATATGTATATGCCTACATGCAATAAAATTCTTTTTAATACAACGTACCAGTCATTAATATTATTAAGTCAAGTCAATAATGCAGACGCTAGCGTATGTACTTACATACGTACATAGGTATGTATTGTACATAAGTAAATGAGAAGATCGCATTCCTGCGTTTCGATACGAGGAGTTATCTATGTACATAAAAAATGTACATAATATATATAAATAAACGTATGTATGTATTTGAACAAAATGCGTTAATTCATGGCAAGCAAGTCATGAAAGCGGTTTCAATTTTAATGCCTAGTAATTAGTAGCACACATATTCGCGCTCACACAAACAGGAATGCATACGTACAGCGTATTTTATAAGAACAACATGGTTCGTTTAATTTTCTTATTAACCAAAAATGTATAGCAAACTGCAGGCAACTGCTCAACAACATAAATTTGGTTATTACTCCTTAAAAATTCCTACATACACAGAGTTTCCAGCTGCTTAGGGTTGTGAATGAGCACATTACATTTGCATAAACACACGTTAACTGAACAGCGTTACATGCACAGATCATTAAAAATCTCCATTCTTTAAAACGAGCCGCTTCATTTTAATTAGATTTTGAAAGCAATTTTTTATTATTAATTATTTAGAATAATTGCGAGCTTTCCCGACGGCGATGTATTATCGCCCACAGTAGGTCGAAAGCTTTTATTTGCCAGTTGAAACGACAAAAGCTCGCTGTTGCTGAATAAAAGCTTCATTGGAAATCTGGCAAGCAGTTGATATGCAATGTTTTATTGAAACTCTTAATACAGCGTAAGTGAGCGAATGAGTTCATTTCTCCTGTAATAGAAAAGAACTAAGTAACCTGTTTTTTGTAAAGTGGATAAAATTAAGATTTCGGTTAGGACGTTTTTGTTGTTTCCATATGCATATATTTTAAAACTTTTTGTATTTCAATTTTACTTTACTAGTAGAAAGAAGATAGAAAAATTTATAGAAATGTTTAAAGAAGAACGATAGAAAATTTATAGAGAACTAAAAGCAAGTACTACTGGCTTGCCTATGCAGTAGTGACAATCAGAGAAAGCTGTTGCTCTATGCGGATATGTACATATAAATCAGCGGCGACCAAAGCCTATGCGCGCGTGCATAAGCTTTTTCGAGCTTTCCCACCGCCAGTAAAACGCTTTCTTGCACAGAGAAAAACAAATATTTATTTGCTTTGCTTGCCGGTCAAACTTTAAGTGCTTAGCCAGCAGGTTGTGCGCTGCTGGAGCAGTCGCTGACGGGTTGTATGATATATACAAGTAGGGGTTGTTTTTTGATTAGTCTAAGCAATGCGAAATGTGTGACCATTCTTTGCACATACATACATATATATGATGTATATGAGTTTTGTTTTACTTAAATACATATTAACGGAACAACAATACTTCAAACTTTATTAACGTTCTACTAAGCAAAACCAAACTTTTGTGTTACGTTTGCAGATTTTTTTGGGTGTATCGATGAGCTTTTGTGCTTTCAACACCATCTCAAAATGTGATTGTATAAGTGTGGTCGATACTGATATAAAATATTTGAAAGCTTTAAAAAGCTTGTCTCACGTGATATACGTTCGACGTGTCTGATATAAAACACTGAAGGTCAAAGATAGCTTTTACTCTGTACGTATGTACCCATATGAATGTATGTATATACAAACCAACAGGCGTTTTCAAGTTAGAGTTGAAGCTATCTACAGTTACATACGGCTTATATTAAATGAACCCCATCTCTGGTCATAGTTGATATTAAGTTTCCACAGCGCACTTTCTTTTGGAATGTGACTGATATACAATATATAGAATAATTTAAAAAGCTTCTTACGCGCAATAAAGTTTGGACGTAACTTCTATGAATAAGCTTTAACGTTTTGTAAGGCAATACAAAAATGTAGTCTCCTACTTTTACTTTCGTTGTCATCTTCCCAAGATCGAAAGCTTCTTTTGGAAATTGAAAGCTCTTTAGAAAATATGTGGGTTTCTTTTTTAGGCAGAAATTTTAAACAGAATCTTGTAGAATTTCAGCAGTTTTTAATCGCTAAAGCAAAAAATATAGATTTCTATTGAAACAAGGTGAAAGCTCCTTTAGTTTTTCGGCTCATTTAACTCCAGTTCACTAAAATTTGAACAAAAATGTTATCACTACCACACAGAGTTGGCAGAAAAAACTCAACCACACGAACAAAAAGCATTAAACGAACCACGTAATCATAACGAATTTGCAAGTATTCAAACATCTGCTAATAATATTACAATTAAATAGGCATGCAGTATTACATAAGTAAGTACATATACAATTACAAATTTAATGCAAACACAATTTTTAAATAAACTTACACATTCAAGTACAGGTATTTAAAATGCAAACTATTTGTAATTAAAATTATGGAAAAAATTAAGAAGAAAAATAAAAAGGGAAACCAGTAAAATTATGCAAAATTCAAAAGCCCATACCAGATAGAAATATAATTCGAAATCATTTTATTCAGCAGACAACATACATAAAACATGCAAAAAAATTATGAATTTAAAATTTAAGGTGTACTAGACAAGTTACTAAACAAAAGCGGGTAATACTACAAAGGCAAAAAAAAATCACCTAAACATTTATGTATGTTGCGCATACGTACGCATAGACAAGTCCATATATGAAAATTAGTTGAGAAAAATTGTGTAAAATGTTGTACTAAATTAGTGCAACTCTTTTATAAATAAACCGAAACACGTACGATCGTAATACTCTTACACAAAATACACGCATACGGCCGCAACCCAGAAGCTAAGGGTTCAATTGTTGCTTTGATAAAAGATAAACGCATGAAAGCTTTCAGCGTTGCAAAATTTCAAGGGTGGATTTTAGAGAAAGCTCTGCTTTGAAATCAACATTTTGGCGTACAGTATTATTGTGCCGATTCCGGCAAATTAATTACACAGAAAAGTAAAAAATGGTGGCCGTTCACAAAATTAAATTAATAATTTTCAAAAAAAAATTTCAGCAAAGCTCTTTATATGTATACATATATGCTTCGTATAAAGCAAACACAACCAATATGAAAATACGATAAAATTTCATATGAAAAACGTTCAGTATGTTTGAAAAGCTTTCAGCGAAAGCTCTTTAAATTTTTATTTGAGGAGATTTTTGGTATTAACAGATAAAGATTGGAAACGAAATCATTTTCATTTACAATTTTTTGTAAAATATTGTTAGAAATTTAAAATTTGGTAATAGATTTAGCAAACGCTCCTTTCATGCATCGGATAAGGCAAATATCTAGAATTGCAAGCTGTGCTTTAAAATAGGATTTCATTTCAAAGCATTTTACGTATTTCAAGATCTTCTACAAGAGATTCTTATTTAATTAATTTAAGCTTCGAAAATTTAGAAAAAAGTATACACATAAAACAAATGAAGCAAAGAGCTCTTTATATTGTTGCATTCGTTCATGCGTTGAACAGTTTATTAAGATTTTTGTATATTTTAAAGGAGTCACTGTTAAAACATCTCCCGCGGAAGAGAATTTCTAAATAAATCAGTGATACTCAAAACAGCGCCCGCGAGCGGGACTCCCAAAGCTCTTTTTAGATTTTGTATGGAAGCGCACAGAGCTCCCTCTGAGCGTCACAGATTTAAATGTTCTTTTGCTTTGGGCGCGTGCATATAAAGCATAAATGATCAGAGGGAGCTTTTACCTTTTGTGCGTGCATATAACCATATGGCGATCAAGAGAGCTTTTTTATTACATTAAAAAAGCTTTAAAATACTTTTTTCGCGAACTCCGTTTTGCTTTTGGTTCAAAGAGGACTGATAGGCGTATAGCGTAAAATCTCCCTCTGTCCATCATTGTGTTAAATACACTTCACGTTTCATGCTTTACTAAGTGTTTAAAGCTTAAAAAAGGCATTTTTCGTACGACACAAAACCACTCAAGGTTGTGAGTAACACAGCGTATATCTACAAATATCTAGCAAAAAATAATTATAATTTTTAAACCCTAATACAGTTTTTTCAGTAAGTTGTTTGGAATAGAATCTAAATATGTAACAAGGATTGAAGCGAATCAAAATGAAACTTGAGCTGGTTTGAAATTGCTCGAGAGCTTTTACCGAGCTTTTTTTATTTAAAACTGCAATGTATACCGCCTTTCCCGCGTGGAGCGATTTTTTTTTTGTTTTCTATATACTTACCTGCTTTGTATACATATATACAATGTACCAAGTATAAAAGCTTTCTCTGGCCACAACTTATTTAAATGCATTTACTTGCCTTTGTTTTATGTCAAGAAACGGCACAAAATATTCCAAGACTACCACGTATTGATTCTCATGCTTGGGGTCGTGAACGAATTTGATTGTCTACGCAGCCATCAGCCGCGCTCACTGACTTGCAAAATTACTATACACCAAAAACCACATATGTACGTTCAAATACAGTTATGCGGAAGATGAAAGATCAAATAAATAAATTAAATGTATATAAATATATAACTAAAAAGTTATAAAAAAAATGTATTGCAAAAAATGCACTACACGAGCACACAAACAACTATAAGGTATCTTAAGTGTTTATATGCATGTAAATTATTTTTTATATAGGCTAGGTGTATGCATATGTACATTGTAAATTTTTTGTAATTCCAATACAAAAAAAAAAAAGATTTGTTATTAATACATGCATAGTTGTTAAGAAAAAGTTTTGAACTAATTTTGTTTAAACAAAAAAAAAACAATAAATTAAAACTAAAAAAATTTATTGTAAACAAACATATATACATACTTATAGATAGAATTTATTTCGTAGTTGTAAATGCTTCACAGAGCAGAGTAACAACTCTACACAACGAAGCATCACTGGGGAAAACAACACCACAAGAAAACTAATAAAATGAAATTATATTTTAAAGAAAACACGGTTAAAACAAAAAATACACCAGGCAAGCTAAACTACTTATATTTCTAGAAAGTTTTTGTTTTCGGAATTTTATTTTTTATTGTTATTATTTCCTATGATTATTATTTTGATATATTCAATTCAATTCAAAAACCTACGCCGTTCACATTTTTTTGATCAAACTGCCAGGCTGCTCAAGCGCAACGTTGCATATGCATGTAGGTACACAAAAATAATAAAAACGGTAAAAATTTTAAGTTCTGTGCCAAATAAAAAAAAAAACCAAAATCACCCGAAAATCAAAGTTGTAGCACATCTACAGAAATATGCATGAGGTTGGCAAAAATTAAACATTCAATAAGAAACTTTTAAAGCTACACAAAAACACACAAAAATACTACTATTTACGACTACTACTATTGTATTTAAAATAATATTAAAGTACACACAAAACAAAGTATCATCTAAGGATTACAACTAAAAATACTACAATATGTTGCTACTAACGGCAACGTGGTGTATGTATATTTAGTGCCACATGTATAGGAAGATTTTATTAAAAAAAAAAACAAATAAAAAATAAAGGAACATACAGAAATGTTTTAGACCAAAAACACAAACCTACATGCTACCCGAAAGCGGTTTAAGAATAAATTTCTTAGAAAAACCAAAAGAACATACGAAATTGAATTGCATTTACATCTCACATATGAAGAATTATTGAATAAATAAAAAACAAAAAACTATGGAAAAAAGTAACAAAAATAACACTAACAACCAGCAAAATTACAATAAAAGTACTGATTAAAAATACATACACTGAGCGAAATTCCAACACTACTAACTAACTGTTCTCAAGCAATGAGAAAAATGAGAGCACGAGCTGGTAGGAGAGAGCCGGGCATGTCAAAATAACGAGACTGGAGGTAAGCGTTGAAAAAATACACACATAAATGCCGGAAATACACAAAAACACAAAGAAATATTCACTAAATACTAACAAACATTGCCACGCCTAACTGTGTAAGAGTAGCAAGTCAATAAGCAAACAAATAAGCAATGTTAACAAGCTGGAAAGAGAAAGAGCAGAAAAGAAAGAAGAAAAGAGAGCACGCTTAGCAAAGTCGTGCACCGAAGAGAGAAAAGAGAGCGCGCGCACAGCGAAGTTATGCACCAAATGAAAATGAAAAAAGCACAAGTGCGATGGGTTCTGCTATGCAAAAAAGCGGCAATCAAGATTTTATTCTCCAAAAAAAGCATGCGCACGACAGCACACTGTAAATACAAAAAAAACAAGTACTAGACTAAGTTAAAAAAATAAATTTTCATAGTTTATAATAAAGAAATGAAATAAATAAATTTAAAACAAAAGGCTAACAAACAGGCAAGTAATTTCGGTAATTCATAACAATTTATAAAAAAGGTTTAAAACAAAATAAAACGCAAAATAGTACTCTAAGCATTGTAAAGTATTGGAATTCATGAAAATCAATATTTACAATTAAGAACATAAAAACATAAACAATTAAATTCGTAAGCTATTTGCAAAAAATAAAAGTTAAGAACTAAAAAATTAAAAAAATTCAATAACTAAAATAGAACGTTGTAGCACTTACAACTGAATTGATAATGTTAAATAATACAACTAAAAATAAAAGTAAGCAAAAACTTGTGTATCGCAAAAAACTCACTAAAACAAAAAAACCTAGTAAAACAGGAGAAATATACACATAAACACAAAAAGAAACACTCAAAAAATATTACAACTAATACATTATTTAGTACATAAAGTATGTTTAAGCTAAACACTTGTCGAATTACGTGACACAACTGATCAAATAATGAAATTGTGCAAGAAAACTTAATAAATAAAAGCAAATAAAAATCTAAAAAAATACATATAAAAACAAAACCTAGCAAAAGTACTAAACAAAGTTAAAATAATTATAAATAAAATTGTAATAAAACAAATGGTAATTATTATATAAATAAATGTTATGCGTTATTAAAAATACAACCAATAAAAATGAGAAAAAAATTTAATTGAACATGAACCAGAACCAGAACAAGAAATAGCTGATGAAAAAATCAAGAAGACAGATTCATTAAAATAATAAAAAAATATATGAAAAAAATAAAAAAACAAATTTGTTTTAAAAAAAATACAGTTATGTATTAATTGTTGGTATATATTTAAAAGAGGTAAGTACGCCTTTACATAGTTTGCGTCTTGAGGAATTTTGAAAAGCTCACTTCGTGGACAACGGCATATCCTTTACCGCACAATATCACTTTTTTTCAAGAGTACTTTTTACTATACTGCTGCTATACTTTAAGCTGCGGCTACCAAACAGTGATTCACATTTACAGGGAAAGTCTAGCAACTGTTTTTCAACTTGCCACTGTCTTCTGGCAACTACTTATCTTGAAAGCTCTTTCCTGTATTTCGAAAGACTCATTAAAAGATCTGCTAGCGAGGAGGCCTTAACGTTATTCTTAATTAATTAACTGAAAGAAAAATTAATTAAAAGAGAAAAAAATTTATTAAAAAATTAGAAAAACAATTTTATTTAAATGAAATTAAATAAAATATTATTTTTAAAACAATAAAATCTAAAAATTTAAATAGAAAGAAAAATAAGTTTCTAAACATTTAATAGAATTATATAATATTTTTTTTCTTTTCAAAAGAATAAAATAAAAAAATATATACTAAAAATAGAAGGAAAAAAATATCCGCTGGCCGAGGACTGAACTCGGATCTCTCAAAAGCAGTGTTAAGTCCCTATAAGTTTTATCGCAAAAAAACGTTGCTCCACAACAGTTATTAGATGAGAAATATTTTTTATTTCGTCGATAAGAGTTATAACCCAACGCTTCTTTTTTACATTGCGTGATAACTGTTATGCCGGAGAAACATTTTTTCCGTTGCCGATAAGAGTTATTTCCCAACGTTTATTTTTTACGTTGTCTGGTAAACGTTGTAAGATTAGGATATTGATGAAGATGGAGATGGAAAACAAGATAAAGATGATGAAATAAAAGTGGTAGAATGTAAAAATCAACATCGGGCAATAACTGTTATCAAGCAACGTAAACAATAAACATCGGGCAATAACTGTTATCAAGCAATGTAAAAAATAAACGTTACGAAATAGGTGTTATCGGCAACGGAAGAAATATTTCCCGTTTAATAACTGTTATGAAACAACGTTTTCGTTAAATTTCAGAATTTGAGCAACGCTTTCAATTTGCAAATTCGAGATAACAGTTATTTTGGTCCCTGCTCAACAGGCATACGAGTGCTTTGTTAACTTGGCCATTGTGACTTTTTGACCAGCGTGAGCAAAATTTTATATACACATCCCCATTTGGAACATGCTCTCAGTCAAAAGCGGTTTTCACCATTAAAGCTGGCAAGGGTGCTGATTTTATATACATATAAGGCTACCGTGCCAGAATAATGGGGGGGTTAAAAAAAAATTGCATCGATAACTTAAAGCTGTGATACACAATGGCTAGAGGCGTCGCATTATAGGCAAAACACGAGTTTTTTTTCAAAATCGTAGATATTCGCTTAGAAAACAGATAATGGAATGAAAATTGTTTTATCGTGAAGATAAATGATCATACAATATAGGAAAGCTATAGAGAAGTTACAACAGCAATAACTTAACCCTCAAAATACCACTTTTTTTTATTGGATTTTGGCTCCCATTCCACTAGAAAACACTATATTTAATACACCATTAGCACTGTTTCTGAAAGATTTCTCTTTATTTTATCTTAAGACTCGATTCTTGGGACATTGGATGCCGTACCCGAGTGGCCAGATTGGGAAAAGAAAAGCTACCTTTAAACTCTAATAACTCGTAAACTATCAGCTTTCACAAAAAAAATTATATAACAAAAATGGTTATACTGGTCGATATCTTTACGAAAGTGCAGCATTTAAACCATTAATGCAGAGTCTGTCATATATGAAAGGCTTTTTAACCCTTTCAAGGCAGAGGCAAAATGGTTCTCAATATGTTTTCAACGTACTTTTTATTTATTTTTATTTTTGTTTTTAATATTTTTATTTTTTTATTTTATTTTTTTTATTTCTTTTTTATTATTATTATTTTACTATGGAAAAATTTTCTACGATTAATATCTACGTCCACATGAGAAAAAGCATATTGAGAACCTTTTTCCTCTGCCTTGAAAGGGTTAGAAAGCGTTTCATATATGACAGACTCTGCTTTAAAGGGTTAAACGCTGCATTCCATTATCTCTTTTCTAAGCGAAGATCTACGATTTTGAAAAAAAAACTCGTGTTTTGCCTATAGTGCGTGGCCTGTGGGCATTCCTTCATATATGTATGTATGTGCCATTTCTACCGTTATATATTTTTTGTCTACTCGGCTATTCGATGGGGAATTCATGCTTTATTTAAATTTAAAAAATTAAATTACTACACCATTCAAATTATTGTTGCTTTTCCACAATAAATTTTCATTTAAAAAACGGCCTCGAGCTCAATATAAATTGTTGAATATAATTACTACACCATTTTAATTAATTAGTGTGTAGTCCAGTTTTGTTTTGTAGAAGTTTCGTTAGTATACACTTCAGTTTTTACACATTGAATATATCTGCATATTTATATATTTACGCGTATCAATTTACATTTATTTATGTACAAGTCTACAAAATGTTATTAATTATAAAGCGATTTTTAATCTTCGTTGCTTAACACACATTTTTTCAATTACTTCTTATGTTGTAATCGGCACATCATTATGTACCGCTAACATCGTTAAACCATTCAGCCGCTCCTTAATTGTATAAAAAGAAGAGACAAATAAGATAGCATATTCAACAATTGAGTAGTCCACTTGCAAAGGGCGCTATGTAAATTTTTTTTTAGATTTTTAGTTTTTGGTGGGTTTCATGTCCACTAACGAGTGAAAAATTTTTCGATATTCTGAAAAAAAATAGCATGAAATGTTAACTACTCTTGCAAAAGTCGCTATAATACTTATTTATACACTTTCAAATGTCTCCTCTTCGTATGAACATAGAAAACTGCAAAAAAAAACGTGGTAGTTTCGGTGCCTAGTGGAAGAGGTGGCAAAAAAGAACCAAACGAATCTTCCTAGAGGAGAGAACGCGAAAAGCTAAAAAAAGCTAGCTATGTAAAAGTTACTGTTTCAAAACTTGCAATATTAAATTTTTAAATATTAAATTTGCAAATCTACTCTTTCTTTTTGAATTCTTACAGTACGTTGTTTTTGCTATTATCTTCAAATTGCAGAATATCTCGATCTCCCGCGATCACAACTTTTTCAACAATTATATAGAAAAAAAAAAATTATGTGTGTAGGGAACGGAGTTTTAGGACCTAAAAAATCAATAAAAAAAAGCAAAATAATATAACGAAATAGGTAGGAAAAGGCACTAGAAGTCGCAAAAAACGCAAAAGAAGGCACTAAAAAAGACAATAACCGAAAAACAATCAGAAAATACATTTATTTTAGAAATGTTTATTTTACAAGTAAAAAGGGAAAAACTACCAAAAATTTCTACTTTGAGTCTTTGACCAATTGCTCCTTTCGAGTTTTCAACTCACAAAACTTTATTCTCTATAGTTGTAGTTGATGCAAGTGGAATAAGGGCGTTTCATTTCCCTTTACAACTAAAGGCCAGTATGCAGCTCTCAAGAAAACGGACAAGAAACAAGTAAGAAAGTCTAAGTTCGGGCGGAGCGGAACATTAAATACCCGGCGCAAGTATTAAATATGTTTTTTCACCTTTCCGAAACCTTCCGCTAGATGGTAAGCCGGGGTGTATCAATTTTGAGTAAATTAGCGTCCTTCAATTTCGAAATATTGAAGTTTCAAGCATTTCTGAAATTTACCGTTATATGAGAAGCGGCCGTTATTTTAGTCCGATTTCAATAATTTTATCAGGATGAAAAAAGAAATCGATTAAGCCATGTCTGTCTGTCCGTCCGTCTGTCCGTCTGTCCGTCAGTCCGTCTGTCCGTCTGTCCGTGTACACGATAACTCGAGCAAAAATTGAGATATCTCAACGAAATTTGGTATGTAGGTTTCCCTTAATCCAAGGTAGGTTGGTATTGAAAATGGGCGAAATCGGACTTTAACCACGCCCA
>NW_016157727.1:12947-30012 GCF_001687245.7 Rhagoletis zephyria | reverse complement strand
CATTTATGTATACATTTGTCTATATCTATCTCGATTCGTTTTGGCTGTTACAAACAACCGTTATGTGAACAAAATTAATATACCCTTGTGCACAAGTGCGCTCGGGTATAAAAATTGCCATTAATTCGTGTGTATGCCCAAGGAATTTTGACATCTGATACTTCATATCCTGCTCTCTCACTCTTTCCTCAATAAATAATGTAACGGGCATATATTTATTTCTGTTGCAAACATGGGCCGCCAAGAAAAAAAAAACTTTAGAAACTTGTACTAGAAATCGTAGCCTTAAGCAAATTTGACTCCAAAAAATTTCTTTGCCATTTCTTGTACGTCATTTTATATGGAGTTTTTGCTTTTCTTGAGAGCTGCATACAGGGCCAGTATTATACTGGCCTTTAAGGTAGAAAAGGCAAATATCTTAAAAAAGGTAAAAAAGACCACATCAGAACCATGGAAAGCTAAAAGTTGGGCATTTTTCATCAAATATACTCTATCTCTTAAGCAGAAAGAAAGGCAATTTCCATAAAATCCGTTCCCTGGTTATGTATATCTGTACTTAATTGAGATAGCTCTTACAATTAATTTTAGATATATTTATTTGTATTTAAATTTAATAATTAAGATTAGTTAAGATACCGTCAGAAACGCTCTCTATCTTGCAAAAAATAATTAAATGCTTTAACCACTATTCTAAAACCAAGTTTCCGAAGCACAAATTTTAGAGCCGGCGAGGAAAGCGGCGCAAACTTTAGTGAGAATAGCAAGTTCAAACTGCGCTAGAGAAGAAGATACAAAAAAGGGTACCTTATACTTTTCATCCACTGTGCAATGGACCTTCCTCTTGATAAATTACCATGTTTTGCAATAGTCGAACAACTTTAGTTTTTGGAATATTGGCCAGGTTTTTCGTCTTTTCTCTCACTGTGCGAAGAGGGAACCTAAAGTTTTATACCGCGAGTAAATGGGAGAAAGTTTTTATGAGAAACTTCTTCATGGTTCATGGCAGAAATATGCTCAGAGGTTTGACAATGCCTGCCGAGGAGCGACCATTTTTCGGAACAAATAATTTTTGATGGTGCTCTGACCAGGAATCCACCTTAGTAGTGCGGCCATCTGTCTTAACCTAACCAATATAAGTGTGTTTATAAATATTTATGTATGAATGTTATACAAATAAATTTATTGTGTTACTTTATTATTGAGTACATATTTATGGACTATCTTTGCTAAACAATTCATTCATTACATGAAACCCCGTCCCCTATGTAAGTTTGGCAGCAGATGTGGACCATGTTTTGTTGGTTCTACGGAATACTTGCCGAAGGCCATTTCCAACAACGAAAAGTGGCATTGAGAATGCTCCACACTGCAATCGAGCACCTCACGACGTGCACGTTTATATATGCGATCATAGTGATGCATAACATCCGGTTCATCTGCGTATACTGGCTCAGAGGGTAGGCTGAAAGTTTTGAATTAAATAAATTTAACTCAAATATTAGAATATGGAATGACGGGAAATGGTTAAATATTTACTCACCTAAATATGGACTTAATTATTTCCGTAATCATATTTCCACGCTTTTGTCGAGTGTCATGCAAATATTTGGAACTTTCACACAGCGCACGTGCAATACAAGCATGCCCGTTAAAGCCCATGCTGAAAAGAAAAGAACAGTCTTTTTGAGAAATATTTATAAAAATGATTTTTACATCCGCTTAGGGGAGTCCATATTTTTTATGAGGAGGGGGCTATGACAAATGATTACTATTATTCTCACGTGATTGGGTTTAATCTTAATTAAAAAAAAAAGTGTATTTATTAGCCACTACATTCTATATTCTATTTTTTATATTTAATAAATTGTTCTCTGGCTTAGGTAAATATATATTTTGCCTTCTTTTACTCTAAGACCCTTTTCCGTTTAAGACCAAAACCAAAAATCGAAAAAGAAGGGACATTCTGAACCTGTTTTGTTGTTTAACCGATGTTTCTTCAATCATACGTAAAGCTGAAGCAGCATTTACATGAAGCGATTTTGTAAGCGAATCAACACCGCCTGGTAAGATGAGCGCAATTTTATCGCTTGTGACACAACTTTCAAATCATTTCCCGCGTGAACGCGAGCAGTTTTGTGAGAAAATCACGTAACCTCCGTCATCGTGCCTAACTGAAACTTTTGATGACGTGAGCTAAATTTGCTCGTCAATCACGAAATTTACATATGTGTACATTAGATGCCATATTTTCTCCATACATTTCGCTAAAATATTTCAGCTCTTCTAAAAAATCTAAAAAAAAACGAAAAAAAAAACTAAAGGAGCTAAGTACTCCAAAATCAGCGATTTAAAAGACTGTTTTACGATAGGTTTAGTTCTTTATAAATATGCGAAAGCATTCATCTTGCACAAAGCGAATGGCAAAGCCAGTTTTTTCACAGAAATAACCTGAAAGTTACCTACAAAGTGACTATTTGGTAATATTACCTTTGTTCCATACGCTTTCCGGGCTGTTTCGGTTATTAGAGCGTTAGAATAAGTTACTCTATCTCACGTGCCAAAAGTTCCCAGAACGTGAGGAACACAAAAAACCACATTTCGTATGTACGCAAACCACTGCTGTTCAAATTGACCTCTCGCACATTTCTGCCCGGAACAAAAGTCCGGGCTGTTTCGGGCACGAAGAAGAAGACATTTATGATCCAAAAGTGGAAGGTATTCGCTCTCTATTACCCATTTTTCTAGCGTGAGGAATACTTTCTGGGCTATTTTGGGCACCCGCAGGATCCCTCGGGCTCCTGTGAAACAAACTCTATTTTCACGGATTTTTAAATTTATTGGTTAGGATTTTCCTGATAGAAGTAATTTAGTCACACCTTTACATGTAGCTAATTTAATTTAGATCTTAAAACAGCAAACGGATTTTAAACCGAATAGTATTTGAACTTTTCCTCTTCTCTTCCTTCTTAATTGCGGCAGTGACCGCCTAAACGATTTTTGTCGTGTTCAACAAAGCACGCCAGTCGTTTCCCTTCTGTGTCAATTAGAAACGGCAAGTTAAGCCAATTGCTTCCCCACTTGGTCTTTTCATCGCAGTGTTGAATAGTATCAGAGCTGGATCGTCGTTGTCCAAGCCAGCTGAGACGCTGGTCTATCGGTGCACTATGTCCATGTCATTGTAAAGCTCCAACAGCTGATCGTTCCATCGTTTGCGACTAGGCTTGGCAGGTTGGATCCGTGTTAAACCCGGAGACTTTTTCGCTTAGAAATAATTATTTACTTTTAACCAGCAAGCTTGTGAACTTTGAATTAAGGCTGCCAAACTATCGATACTATCGACGCGACTATCGTTGGTTTCCATTTCACGATAGTTCTATCGATGATCGAACAACTATCGACTATCGATAGAAACCACCATTTCACCTTTTTCTCCCTTGTCAAGCAGTTAATTGTTTTTATACATATCAAGGCGGGTTTCGTATGAATCCAGAAGAGTACTCTTCTTGAAAATGAAATCAATTACACGGCAATTAGCAACAACACTTTGGATTCTATTGAAGATTCAAACACGGTTTATTTGGCAGACATCGGATAAATCAAGGATTTAAGAAAACAGCTATTTAACCCCAGTCATTAAAGCAAATCTCCAAGTCTCATAAGCTGAATAAAGTGCTGTAGGCCTGAAAACCTCCAAATAATTGGTGTGGAGCTCCAGTCTTATACACTATAAACCGAAACTAAACTATCGACGGTTGTAGGTAATAGTATCGGTGCATCGGATTATCGATATTTTGCCAGTGCTACTTTGTATGCAGTTATGCATATTTTTTATTATCACATTTATTATTACACATTTCGTTAGGAGATCGATACATTGCAATTACACTTGCGTGTTACTATTTTTTTAAATTGCATTAACGAATAATAAAGAGATACCAGTGGCGATAACGTTAAGTAGCATTTTAGGTGTAAATTTGCTACGTATTTAGTAAGCTAACACATGTTTTGTTGCTTTTCCAACGACACATTCTGCTGTGGTCGTATCAATTTTCTTAGCTAGCCGAACTTGTCTTTAGTCAGCCATGAATCCTTGATTCTGTGTTGGATTTCGATGCTGACGTTATTATCGGCGCTAATTCTGGTTCCCCAGTAAACCAAATTATCGAAAATCTAACCATCAACGACCACGTGGCTGCCAAGGCGCGAATGAGCTGACTGTTTGTTTTGATGGCAGAAGAAATTTCCTCTTGGCCTCGTCTTCGGGCAGGAACCACTCAAATCAGTAATAAAAATAGCACTTTTACCATATGTTTCAGATAGCTATTTATCAAATCACGAGCATGAATTTGCAGAGTTCACCGTAGAGGAGATCCATCGCAGCAATAAAAGGCAAAATCTAGAGCGAAGATTCGTAGCAGCCCTCTGCCGTCGGTAAATATATGTACATACATATGTCTGGTAGGGGAAAAGACGTTCATCATCACAGCCAGATTTTTTGCTAGATCCCCCATTCTAGAATGTGATGTATAGTGGAGATTTTGGCAAATATTGGTTTATCGCCAGCGAAATAAATAATTGAGCGGTTGTTGTGAAGAGTAAAAAAAACCTGAGTTTGCAGAAACTTAAGTACGAATTGCATCGATAAAATCAAGTACTAAAGACACGCTTAGTATGTTATTCAAAAATATGCGAACATTAACAGCTTAGACAAGAATACATCCAAAAATGAGCGGCATAGAAAGAACACAAATCCTGGAGTTCCGATTTGGCTACCCTGGATGACGACAAAGAAAACATTGATGCATCCTATATAAGCGACGGACGAAACAAAAATAGTTTTGACGAGAACGAAATAAGAAGACGAATGCGAAAGCTAAAGAAGGGCCCGTTAGGAAGAGAAATATGCATTACTTCAAATACGAAGCGGTTGGCTCGACGTATTATATACATATAGCAGGATCAATGACACGGAGGCCCCGGAAAATAAATTTTTTAGCCACCATTTGGTACTACAGAAGCTATCTTTACCGACTCGGGTACGACAACGAACGATGCAAAGCGGAAAGGGCAGATCTAATTGCGATATCTGGTAAGGTCCTGCCACTGGAAACAAGCGTAGACACGATAGTGAAATTTGCAGCCATATGTAATTCATACGAAGATATTAAATGTGCGGAAGTTCAACACAGCGGCAGCGGCAATTAAATCGCTTTCCTCCCGTGAAGCAATGCTAGATGTGATGTCCGTTGGTTTAACAAGCACGAACATACATACTACAGTTTCGCCCATAAATGGTCACTTCTGCCTCGGCATTCATTTGACTATCGCCCGATCGATCATATAATGAACCACGCACACATACACGCACTAAAGCCACCCATCTTGTTCACAGCTTTACTCACTTTTCAATAATTGTCTCCAATTTTCCAAATAAATCGCGCCTTGAACGTCGTTTCACCACCGCCTTTGTCTTCTTCATATCCTGATCCTTTTTAAAGCCTCGCGTATGTTCCTTAACCCAAGTGTAATTGGGCAGATCGTAGGCCACACCCCAATTTTCTGCCCAACTAAGAAAGTCCGTATTGGGATTGCCAATAACTCCGATGGTTAAACAAATGGAAGCCTTAAAAACAATTACGATTATAGTTTGTGCGAAAAAAAGCAATTAAAATTGCTATAAAAATGTCACTGTTTGCCACTCTTTTTTGTGTTCTTCACTTTATACCCGTTGATGACCTTTCATTCGCTACCTTTTCGGTCGGCACTTTTTATCACTTTTAAGCGGCAAACGTTTTATTTTATTTCACTTTACTTACCGACAATGAGGAACCGTCCGGAAAAGCGACATACCGCCTTTTACGCGACAACACCTTCTCGGTGTTCCTCTCTGCCCGTTTGGGTGGGCTGAGCGTGGCGAGTGCGCCGCTGATGGTCAGCAGCAGGAGCAAAAGCGATAAAATTGTTTGCAATTCCCTGTTGCCTCTACGGTGGCGGTGGCGGTGGCACATTTTGCGTGGTGATTACTGACACTGAGGTGACACTGGTTGATGGGTTGACCGTTCGGTTGGCTGCTGGTGACTGTTTGCCACCTACGTACGTTTGCTGCTGCTGCGCTGTTGTCGAATACTTTTTTATGGACCATTTTTACCAACTCGTTGGATTATTGTTGACTATTAAAATGCTCGAAAATGCCGGCGTGTGTGTAAATGTGCAACCTACATACGTTTGTGTGGCTTTACGCAGTTATTGTTATTGTTGTTGTTTTTTTTTTTTAATGTTAAACATTTTTAAAACGTCTTTTATAGCAGCGCAAAGGTGTTATTGACTTAACGTGTTAACATTTAAAAGCATTAACCGCATTCACTTAACGGTAATTATTCGAACTCATTGTTATTGGCTGTTTTTCGACAGCAATTTTTTCTACTTATTATTGTTGTAGTTTTCTGTTTTGTGTTAGCACTTAAATAGTTGCTGCTAGTACAATAGAATGATTGACGGGTGTAAAATAGAGCTAACTTATGACATGTAGTTTCGTTTTCCATTGATGCCAAAATTTATGGACGCAATAAAAATTAGAAAACGGTAAAAAGTTCTTACTTAAGTATATACACATAGAAACTTGTTACAAGCACCAACATACTATTTAGCACGAGTAGCAAATAGTTTATTTTAAATAACTTTGTATTTATGTATGTGATGTGTGTATTAAAAATCAAATCAAACTCTTAGCCACTTGCAACTTGCACATTATTATACTAAAATTTAATTATCTAAAAACTGCATACCCAAAATTTTGCTAAAACCCAAAAACAATAAATTTAATTTTAATGAAAATTTTTTTTATAAAATTCTAATTTTGTTTCGTTTTTGTGAAACTCTGCAATTTTTATCAACTAGTTTTCATTTCATATGTAACATTTGAAGGGGTTAGAATCAAAAGGATCTGAGTAAGGCTTTCTTTTGAGATAATTAAGGTTAAGGTTGATTACTTATTGAAAATTCTGTGTAAATGCCTTTGAAATGATTCTTGCCTAATTCGAAGAATTCTTACTGCAGATGGAAAACAACTGAAATATTTTTTTTTTTTGTCACTTGGATCCTTTTATTTCTGAGTACCTACTTAGGTAAATTTCTGTAAGGAAATAAATGGAAAACCTTATTTTTTTTGAAAATCTACATTTTATTATGTAAAAAAGTTATAATTTACAACATTAACTATACTAAAATATATCTAATCATCGTAATCTGACAAAACACTGCCGTGGACTTCATCTGATTCTGTATTTCCATCTTGAACTATAATTGCCCTTTGCCTTTGCTTCTTAGAACTTTTGTTGTTTGCTTTTGTCTCTTGGGGAATATTTAAATAAAAATCTTGATGAATAGGTGGCATTTTAAGTACGTAATCTTCGGTGGAGTTGGAGCCCTTATGGCTTAAAGACATATTCATGACTTGAAATATGCAAGTCTTTCTCTTTGTCACCAAATAAACCTTATATTTAACTATACAAATATGGGTATAACTTATATTTTCGAAAAATGCCACTTAGCCCCTTATGATTCTAACTCCTTCATTTATTAACTGGAACAGGAGAATCGATTTTCTTTAAAATTGCTACTTTTTCTGCATTTTACGCTAAACAAGTAAAAAGGTCTAAGTTTTTCACTTTTCCGAAAGCTACCGCTACATGGTAAGCAGTGGTGGTTTTACGTCTATTTCACACATCTTCGATAAACTTATAATAATAATAATAATAATAATATCCCAACGGTTTTTACCCTCCATTCCCGCCCATCCGCACGAGGGGCGCAGTCCGCATGANGATTTGGCAGTTATCAAGATCACACTTCATATTGAAAGATTTAATAACACTTATGTTAATAAAAAGACAAGCAAAATAAGTTTAACACAACACACACAACAATTCAGGAGCTGATGTATTTAGCTTAAAAATATATGTAGCGAACAGTTTGAGTTATGTAGTTATATGTGTGCGGTATTACGCGCATTTTCGAAAATTCCATAATAATGCTATATCTTTTCAAGGGATTGTAGTTAGTATCAATTTTGTGTAAATTAACGCCCTTAAATTTCGAAATATCTAAGTTTCAAGCGTTTCTGAAATTTACCGTTATATAAAAAGTGGGCGTAATTTTAGTCCGATTTCAATAATTTTCAGCGTTTTGCTTTTATTTGGCAAGCACAATAATCATACCGAGTTTGGTAGATTTTGCTCGAACGGTTACCGAGATACACATATGTGGTTATAAGTGGGCGGTGCCACGCCTATTTTCCAAGATTATTAACTTATATTAATGTATTAAATGTATGTCTATGGATTAATGTATAAAACTGCATACCGAAAAAGTTTCTTAATGTTTTATTTCCATCGACAAATATCGCTGTAAGTTTCGATGCATCGATGCGAGGAAAAATATCGATGTATTTTTGCCACTGACATGCCTATTTCTTTATGAAAAAGGGAACCATTTTGAAGTATGAGTGCTTTTGCTCTTTAGAAAATAATTTATTGTACCTCACATACGCGGTTTTGTACTTTAAACGACGTTATGTATGTTATATATATTGAAAAAATTTTCTGTAACTAAAACAAAGTTCACGATAAGTCAGCAGTCTCTATTTTTCGTTTATATCTACGCCTAAAGCAATTCTTTGAGAAGTAGTTTAATATCACCACGAGAAACATGTGCAAATTCCTTAAACTTTTAAGTTGATATTCTCCAGAAATATGCAGCACATACTCGTACAATCATGCATTCATTTCTTCTTGTGTGCTCTGGAGAAAAAATCACACACTTTTCAATTGCCCTTACTCCCATCGCCAATTCATCATTGCGGCTATTTACATACATAAGCAACTACTATCACAAGAAAGCGCACACCAGCGTTGCCACTGTTTTTTTTTTTTTTTTGGGGTAAAGTAGGATGTCGAAAACTTTTGGGTCAAATTGCAGTGATGCGAATTTTTATGCACGAAATCAGTACGTTGGACTTTTTCACGTTAAAAAAAATCAGTAATTTTCAGTACATTTTTGTTCAAAGCAAAATTATGAACGTAAGTAACAGATAATACTTTAAAACGCAAGAGTATATAAATAAAATATAGTTCATAAAAAAATAAAAGTGTTATTCATTTTAACATGATTGTACACATCAATATACACAGAAGACAATAAATTATTTTGTATTTATGACAGTTTTGAATAGCAATAATGAGATTATTTCCATCTTCATTCTTTAAATAGTCAAAGAATTCTATACATTTCATTTTAAAATTACGTTCAATATGAAGTATAAGAGTTGAAAAATCAGAACTGTACTGATAAAATCAGTACGTCTGGCAACCGTATTTCAGGCCAATGTACAAGGGTGGAATTTTTATGTATTATAGCTTAAACTGTAATCTAAGCCTTAGTGGAAGTCTCCATTACCTTTTTCTCGAAACCTGGAGCTGATAGAAACTTCTTATCTACGAATTCGTAACCATCAGAAAAAAATCTATCCGAAACGGATTTAACATTCTCACACCAAATTTTTTCCCCATTTTTGTTACCTTTTGGTATCAATCGAAATGGTTTTGAAAGGGCTTTATTTATAAGAGTAAAAATTTGTGAAGTGAGCCACAATTTTTTCGAAGGTCGAGCTTTTTTAGTGCAATTTTCTGTTTATGCTTCACAACGATAAAAAAAAATACAATTTTCAAATTTTTCCGAAATTCCAATTATTTTAGAGGTTAAAGCTATTAATTTTTTTCGAAATTGTTTAGATTTTATTTATTTTCTCGCGATTGGTAATACCGAATCTTCTCATTTTTTAAACAGTTAAGAATTAATATTTTCTTTCCGGTTTATTTTTTAATTGGTCATACAATTTTTTTTTATAAAAGTTATTAAAAGATTTGAAAATATTACCGACATCTCAATGGCTTTAAAATCGCTTTTTGAGCTCGTATTGTTGTACGTTCTATTAGCAATTATTTTGAGGGAAACAAAATTTGAATGGGTTTGGAAACTCTTTATTTCTGACCTTTATTTAGGAGGGTTGCCACGTATTTGACCAATCAAATTCAACTTAGTTCATCAGTTTATTGAAACACATGTGTATCACATTGTCAGGCGAAAGCGATTTCAGAAGATTTTAGTTTGAAAAGTCGAATTTAGTTACATAACTTATACACAAGTTGTACATATGTAATATTAAGATAAGATATGTGAGTCCACCAAAAGGGTGCTATAAAAGCTTTATTTTAAAATATCTTTGTGATACTGACTAAGTATATATGTATTTATATGATTGGCCCACATTTGTTGCGAGTTATGGGCGTTATATTTTTCCAATAGTCCCCAAATTTTAAATTTATGTTTTTCCAATAAAATGGAGAGTATGAACTAAATTTCATCGAAATCGAAATTAATTTAATGTTTACGCCCATAAAAGTAGAGGACGTGGCAATTATCTGGCAACGCTGGAGCGCACGTACATACTTACTTATTTACTGTTACGCACACTCTCGTACGATATGATTCCGCTCAACAACGGCTTTGCGAGATTAAATTTGCTATTTGCTTGTTTTGTGCGAACATAATTGTGATTGTTATTTTTGTAGTTGCTGTACTTGCTTGTTTTTATTGCTGCAGCGTTTGCTTTTCCTCAAGTGACAAGTCAAATATGCAAACTAAAGGAAGCGCAGCAATTTTCGCAATTTCTAAAGCTTGTGCGGTGGCTAAACTCGATGACAAACTGTATCGAAGGAGGCAGTAAAGGCAGCCAACAGGGGGCCAGTTCGCACGCGTGTGTATTGGATGCATACATGTGTGTGCCTTTCGAACCCACATGCAGTATACATACACACTACATAAATAATAAGTATAGGGTGATTCAAGGGCGATGCAGATCTTTTACAGCAATCATTTGTGATATGTTAATGTGTTTGTTTGAGTAAAATTTTGCAAAAAAATTTTACCAACTGCCCGATGATGTCGACACATGAAAATTGAAACTAAGCTGAGAACCCGATGACAATGCAAGGTCAGGTTAGGTTAAAGTGCTTGCCCTAGGCAAGGGACGCAAATCAGCCTGATTGGAAAATAATCGGAAAATAATCTCCCGAAAAAGTCAGCTTCACCAACACTGCCCCGAAGTTTAGATTCGTCCGTGAAGAAGTTCACTGCTTCCCTCTTCCAGTAACACCGGCCCACCTAGTCATCTCGTCAGAGAACGAATGTAGAAAAGGAGTTGCTTTGATACATTTCGGAGGCGCTGTCATCTATCTGTTCAGGAACGAGGTCAAAGGCCTCCAGAACTCCAGAGTGTCCAGCTTTCGGGCCAGTTAACCTCGTGGTTTCCTTGAGCCCAATAGCTGCTCGTGCTGCGACAAATATGCCTGCAGTAACTACAGGCGCAATGTTCAGCATGATATTAAGCTCCGGTGTAAGTGTGGTTCATAATGCCCCACTAATGTGGATTAGGGCATTCCGCAGTACAGGCTCCAGCTGCCTAATAATCGTAGTCTTCTCTAATAAATAACGGGTAAAAGTGATCCAAATATTTTATGAAAATTATCGTGCTGGCAGAAGTGCATTTCACAGATTCCGTAATTTTTTTCAATCATCTCAGCCAATAATAAACCGTTTTTTTACTAGTTTCGAAGAAATTTGGTCGGTGCAAAACGTGACAATACCGGTGCGTCTTTGTGCAGGCCCTTCGTCCGAAAATATTGATGCTGTGGACAGAAGTGTGTGCCAGGCCACGACAAACTAAATTCGGGATACTGAAAATCCACATGCCATTCAAGAAAAAAGCATGCATCCGCAACGAGTCACTCTTTGGTGTAGTTCTTGAGCAGGCGTTGATGACTCCCACAACACTTTTCGAAAGTGATGCCAATAGCGCTGTTGCAGTGAACGGTGAATGGCATCGTGACATGATAACAATATTGTTATGACCTTAATTAAATTACCCGGACTTGGATAGAATGTGGTTTCCATAGGACGGCGCCATTTGCCACACCGCACAAGAAACAATGGCCCTATTGCGAACGAAGTTCCCAGGACGCATTATCTCACGAAAAAAGGAAGGAAGAATGGTCCCAGAAATCATGCAATTTGGCACCACCGGCCTTCATTCTCTGTGGCTAAGTAAAAAGTATGGTCTATGCCAATATGCCCGAGACAATTCCAAAGCTGATGAACAAAATCATACGCATTATAAATGATTTACAGTCCGAAAATTTCAAAAAAGTCATGTGACTAATAATGATTAAAAAACATGATTAAATAAAAAACAGTAATTTCAACAAATTTCGTTCTGTTTTATTCATAAAAAATCGGTGGTCTTATTGAATCACCCAGTAGCAACTATGAAGCGAGGTATTCAACCATTCAGGTGCAATACGCCAGTATGTAGTTTTTTTTCTCATGTATGTATGTATGGATGTGTGTATGTGTGTATACCCTACCTAGTAAACATTTTACTGATTCGTTCCGCAATTTTGTTGTAGCTGGTAGTTGATTACTCACAGGTGGCAGAGTTGACTGGAACTGCAGAGACACAAGATTGCAGAAAATCACAGTTTGGCTGAATGTTGCGCCGCTGCTAGTTAAAATTGTATGACAAAGAAGCTCATCACACGAACGCGCACACACCCGCAAATTATGCACGCACACTCGTACCGGTAATTTGCATACGCGGCTTGATGGATATCCTTCGAGGCTGGATGGGCAGGAGAGCAGTGCAAAGTTTAAAGTACGAGTATAAGTGAATAGAAGCGTAGCTTGTGAATGTTCTAAATTTGTATGTGTGAGTTTTTGTGTTTGCGGGAGTGGATATGCGTTTATGAGTTCCATTTGCATATTCGTGTTTGTATGTAAAATTAAGCGGTAGATAATATACATGCATTCACATACATAGATATATATGCATGTGGATTTATGTACATGTATGCATATGTATGTACTGTACGTACATATATTTCCCGCCTGCTTGCGGTGATGAATATTCAGTTAAATTAAGCAGCTGTTGACTGCTTTGTAGCCACATTTGGAGTTGTAATATTCGTCGGCAACAAAGCTTCAATTTGTATTAACTGTACACTAGGGCGTATGACGAAAAAAAAAATTTGGCGTGTATCAGTTTTATTTGAGTATTTACTTATGTTGAGAAAAAATTTTGGGTGTAAATTTTTTTTATGCACCCGCTAAAATCCGCTAATTCGAGGTTTTTGCTATAACTCTTTTTTTTTAAATAAAAACCTAGGAATAGTAATTCCAAAATTAGTGAAGGTATGAATTAAAACGGTTTTGAAGGCTAAAACTGTTTAATGGCCAATTATAGTCCTGATCGAGACCTTTTCAGCGACATAAAGATTTTAAAATTCGGATGTAAAATGAGAAAGTTATAGCAAAAAACCCGATTTAGCGGTTTTTAGCGGTGGCCTCAAAATAAATTTTTTACACCCAAAGATTTCTCTCGAGATAAGTGTTTACATAAAAGTGGCACACGCTAAACTTGTTTTCCTTTCATATGTCGTGATACAGCTTCCTGTACACTCATGTCAAATCGCTGTTTCGACCGATTGTTCGCAGCCGATGCGCTATAGCGAATTAGTTTGCATGATAAAGAAAAAAATCTATTCAAATATGTGTATGTATTTTAATATCTTGAAATTAAATGCTTTACTTAATTTTTCTTAAATCTTGTCAGAATAAATAATTATATCGGAGAGTAAAATGGTTTATGAGAAAGCAATCGTCCTAGCGGCATATAACAACTTCTCGAAAAATTGTATGCATAAAAATATTAGTTAAGTCCTGTCTTATTGTCTCTGAAATGAAATATTCAGCTTAAAAATGCTATAAACCCTCTCGGCTTTCCTATGAAAAGAAGAAAACAGTCTTGGTTAAATGCCCCAAAACATTGATGACCACTGCACGCTACTTACAACCTACCAATGCAGAAATATAATTTGTAGTATGAAGTAGAGATATTACAAATATTTTTATTCGCATTCGCTTATGCGTTTAGTCTCAGGAAAAGTTCTGGCAACAGTGAACTTTGGCTATTAGATTAAAACACTGTATAGGTCCAATTTACTAACAACACAGTAAAACTGTATTTTTGGGTGCGATCTGATTCCAACTCAGGTTGAAAGACCTAGACCCACATAATAAAACCTCAAACCAAGATTTTTTATGGCAATATTACGTTACATTTTTCGTCGGAGCGAAATATGTAGTTTAGATACATACATATAGTAAAATTTTACCCGGAATAATTTTGTAGAATATCTCAACGCATCAGATTTCTTACGAAGGGGTCACTTGGGTAAGTCTAAATAAAATGGCATTTGAGAAGTCACTAGAGGGTTAAAATGTTGTAGAAAACTATTCGCCGAAAAAAAAAAAAACAAAAACAAGGGTAGGAGGTATGTGCATTCGCAAATAAGATGCTATTAAATGGAGCACCGAAACTCCATTTTATTCAGACTCTCCGAAAAATTGTTCAAATTACACTTTCCCGAGGGAGCTAACGGGTTAAAATGATCCACAAAGGTATTCCTCGTAAAATTTTTCTATATTTATTCCCAACTACATATTTCTCGCTGAAAATGAATTTTATGCCTTTCTGCCTTTTATACTAAAAACTCTCAGAAAACAAAATGTATTTCAATAGTTAATTGATCATGGAAATGCAAAAATATTTTGAGGTTTTACGAGACGGGTCTAGATCTTGAGTTGGAATCATTCCGTCTCCAGACAATGACCTTGAAATTATTGAACAGTGTATTTTTGTATATTCTCGGAGGTTTACCATTGCCTGTCAAGGGACCGCTTCCGCTTTTGGAAAAAGGTTTTTTTAGTTTCCGTTCGAAAAAAAAATTCAAAAAAAATATGTTATGAAGTCTTGAGACTACATACGTTAATTTAGGATATTAAGTACTGATTTATCATAAAAGGACATTGATGTTCTCTTGCAATATAGGCCGTACAGTAAAACGTTCTGAATACATTAAAGATTAAAAAAAAAACAATCGAAATCTAAGTACTTGTTTAGTGCTATTCGTATAAACACATGTAGATAACCACCATTTATTCCACTCTTCATTTCCATTTGAATTGTAAATTTTGTTTTGCATTCGAACAAAGACGAATACTTGTCATGCCTGGCAACCGCAACAGCTGCGCCAATCAAGCCTTCGTCGAATTTGCGGAAATTAATACCATAAAATCATTTACATTCGCCACCCGGTCAATTGTTCTCGCCACAAGGCTTCAACGCCTAAAAGCACGCCTCAATGATCGTGCTGAAACCGGGACTTTACATGCATGCATACATATTCATGCGTAGGCATGAAGTCAAATGTGAATTAATATGAAAATGCTTTGTAATTATAAGCATTCAAATTCTTGCACAGTTGATTAACTGTCTTAATAATAGCGCAAGAATGTCTGCTACACTATTTAATCACAAAGTGCAACAAGCTGTAACTAAATTGAATTGAATTGACTTATCGGCAGCTTAATAAGGAAACTGGAACATTTAAATGTCTTTCACAAGCTCAGTCTCCCTTCAATTGCATACAAATTTTATAATTATGTAATTGTTATTGCTCTATGTTCGTAATTGTTTTATTTTTTTAACTTCACCGGAAGCAGCTGGAAATCTAAAAACAGCATGTAATTTGATAAACCCATTGCGAATTTCTATCAAATATCGATTAGGCAATTTTCTGAGTGCATATTAAATTTCAAATAATTGAATAAAGTCATAATTACGTACATATGTATGTATGCACATATATATGTATGTATGCGTGCTTACCTTCACAACCGGGGAAAATTAACAAAAAAAAAAAAGCTGTTCGCATGCAGCCATATTTTCAACGCGTGACTTCTGAACTTTTCAACAAACACTGCGGAAACACATGTTTTGTAAATTTAAAATTCATACAAACGTATGTGTGTGTAGACACGTATGTACGTTAAAAAAAAGAGCGTAAAACACAGCAAATACTCGTAAATGGCGAAGAGAAAGTAAGCAAATGAATTGATGATTTATTGACACATTAAGTGAACCTTTCATGTTCGGNCAAAACTAGAGATTTTCCCCACAGGGTATGTATATACATGGAGTTTTCGAGCCATATATGCAGTTATGCATTCACATGCATGCGTACACATGTATACATATTTGTAACCCCTGTTTGTATAATAACAATTTAGGGCCGTTTTCTGATGTAACCTTTAACTTTAAAGCTCACTTTATATTTAAAGGTTGGATTAAAAGTAAAGCTATGTCTAAAGTTAAGCATTTCTATTATCGGTTTATGACGTATGTATCTTTCTTGGTTGTAAACCAATTTAAAACGGATAATAAAAAGCTCTACTTTAGACACAATCACAAATTTTAATGTAACCTTTATATATAAAGTGAACTTTAAAGTTACAGGATACTTGAGAAAACGGCCCTTAGAATGATATGAAGGTATCCATAATTCTTGAAATGAAATATTTACCATACAAATATAGCTGGCATTTAACATTTTTAAAATAATGTACATACGTAAAATTTGAGAAGTACTTGTTATGTTTGTTGTGCAACTAGCTATGTTTAAATGGAATTACAAAAGAATCATATTCAGCACCAGACGAAAATTCCTTACACTAAACTGTAATTCAAACCAGCAAAAACCTTTGTGATAAGCAGGATATGGATTTTAAAACTAAAAACTTGAAAAGAGGCAAAATTAACTTTGAAAAAAAGGCAATAAAAAGGCATTTATTTTTTAAATTTTGTTATATACATACCTTCTTCAGTAGAATTTAAATATCCAATTACATATAACATATACATATATAAGAAATACATACAGTGGTCCAAATATTATAGCCGCATCACTTTTTGCCAANACCAGTCCGATAGTAACTAGATCGCCACCAGTTCAAAATCAGCGATATGTCGTACTTATAAACAACAATGTTAGAAATCTATATCTAAAATGACGAATTTAGAACTGGTTCAAAACTATAGAAAAGGGGATGCAGA